>NC_089837.1:278067666-278195166 GCF_035609145.1 Eleutherodactylus coqui | reverse complement strand
TGACTGCCTGACTGTCTGACTGTCTGACTGTCTATCTGACTGAATGTCTGCCTGTCTGCCTATCTGTCTATCTGACTGAGTGTCTGCCTGTCTGCCTGTCTGACTATCTGTCTGTCTGTCTGTCTGACTGTCTGACTGTCTATCTGTCTATCTGACTGAATGTCTGCCTGTCTGCCTGTCTGCCTGCCTGCCTGACTGCCTGACTGCCTGACTGCCTGACTGCCTGACTGTCTGACTGTCTGACTGTCTGACTGTCTGACTGTCTGACTGTCTGACTGTCTGACTGTCTGACTGTCTGACTGTCTGACTGTCTATCTGACTATCTGCCTATCTGCCTATCTATCTGCCTATCTGCCTATCTGCCTATCTATCTGCTATCTATCTATTCATCCATCTATCTATATACTATCTATCTATTTATCTACCTCATATCTATATACTATCTATCTCATATGAGATAGATAGATGGTTATATAGATAGATGAATAGATAGTAGATAGATAGATAGATGATGAATAGATAGATAGTATATAGATAGTATATAGATAGATAGTATATAGATAGTATATAGATAGATATGAGATAAACAGTATATAGATAGTATATAGATAGCAGATAGATAGTATATAGATAGCAGATAGAGAGTATATAATGATCTATAGCAGAGACAGCACGCAAGAGCAGTCTCTGCAGTAGATCGGCACTCCCCCTGCTGGACTGTGAACTAGTAGGGTAACATACATTGGCTGGCAGGAAGAAGACTGCTTGTGACTGTACGTAACCTCATAGCAAGAAGAGGAATCAACCAGCTGAAGGTGAGATGACGCCGCCCCCCCCCCCCCCCCCCATTCCAGACTGCAGGAGAAGATCAGCGAGGAGAGGATCTGGTTAGTAGTCTGACAGGGGAGGAATACGTAGGTATAGAATTTTTTTTTAATGACAGAACCTCTTTAAAGATACTGCCTACAGACAGCGATTTTTAATAACGATGTCAGGCAAGAGCTAAATTATACCCTTCTGCTAAACCAGCTAGAGATTTTATGGGGCCTGGTGAATAAAAGAACACTGATAAAATGGGCCAGGTTAGGTAGAAATTTTCAGCGGGAATTTCAATATCTATAATTTAGGGATTAATTAGCAAAAGTGATAAATGTTTTCCAACAAATACCCATAAAACCATACCCAACAGATATTCCATTCCATTAGCAGACTGGATAACTTCAGTACAAACAGAGGAACTGCTAATTCCATTGAGAGCATCATTAGCTTTCTTAATGACCTAAAAATATGAAAAATAGTATGTATAAGTTGTTAACATGTGACTGTAAGACTACGTACAAGACAGTGAGCAAATCAGATGAACTTTTCAGAACCAATTAGTTCTTTCAATGTACAATTCTATACATTAAATGTAATGTTACAAAGTGAAAGTGCACAATTAGAATTTATTTTCTACACTTCAGATTTTCTACAGCGGCCTTGAGAGCCTGTAAGTAAAATGTGGATGCCGTTTACAGTGGGCCATAGTTTTCTAAAAATATATTGAAAAAAATCTATTTGCCAAACAATTCTCCGGCCGAATAAAGGATTCATTATGGAATTGCTATTGATACAGTCTATTGATATCAAGCTACAAGTACTCTACGTTACATAATAAATCACCAGGAGTAATTGCTCTCCTTTATTAAGGCATTCCTGCAAGAGAGCATACATGTACATTATCCAGTGGCAGGGAGGTCTATAGAGCATTCTCAGCAGCAGAGCCCAATCCATAAGCAGCAGGTGTGATCCAACACCCAGCCAAAACAGCAGCCAACAGTATAACTCCGATCGCAGCAGCTAACGGTTTAAATTCCATCAATTCTGACACTGGCATTTAAATGGCCAGAGGGAGGAAGTTTCTTCTTTTACACTGAAAGGCTCCCACTCACAATAAGAATGAGGGGTGCTGTTCAAGTGTCACAGCAGCCATGTATTTCTGCTTATTAAGTCATGCCTGTGGCACAGCTTAATATAATGTGTAAAAGTACATTATACTGCAATACTTCAGTATTGAAGTATACTGTATAAGCAATCAAACAATAAATCAATAGTTCAAGTCCCCTTTCTAGACTTTAATAAATAAGTAAATAAATACAAGGAAAGGAATATTAAAATAAAAAAAAAAAATTCACTTTTTTTTTTAACATAAATAGCATAATAATAAAAAAAAAAAACATTTAAAAGAAAAACATATTTGGTATAGTCGTGTTTGTAAATGTCGTTTTAATGCATCTATTAAAACGATGCATTATTTATTCTGCATGGTGAACACAGTAAGGCTGCCTGTCCAAGGGCGTTGCGGTATACCGCCGCCCGGGATCAGGAGCCGGTAGACATATCTTTGCTGTCAGCCTATCTGACAGATAGGCTGACTGCGGAGAATCGCGGCAAATCACAGCACGCTCCGAATTGCCGGCCACGAGCGGAGAATTGCAATGATTCTCCTCTCGTTGACAGGGGGAAACGCTCTCCATAGCAACGCTATGGAGAGCTTTCACTGCATTCCCATGGCCGGATTATCGCCGCAGGAAACGCAATGAAAACCCGCCCGTGGACAGGCAGCCTAAAAAAATATATATATAGTCTTAGAATTGTGATTTTTTTTGATCACCCCATCTCCAAACAAAATTGAACAAGATAAATAAAGAAATACTCCAAAATAGTAACAATAGAATCTACAGGTCGTCTTGCAAAAAAAATATATATATATATTTCACACTACCCCACTGACAAGAAATATAAAGTGATGGTGGTTAAAATATTGCGACAAATTCTTTTTATAAAAAGATATATTGTACAGAATAAAGTTAGCATGTTATTTGTGCCCAACTTTGTATGCTGTAATAAGAAGACCCACGCCATTGCGTTTTTTTTTCTATTCCACCCCACTCAAAGTTATAAAAGTTAAAGGTACTATTAAACGATACAGCTTGTCCCTCAAAAACAAGCCCTCAGATGGCAAGGTCGATGAAAAAATTAAGACGTTCAGATTTTTTTCTTGTGATAAAGAACTGGAAAAGGTCACATAACAATCAGTCTTTTGCTGTATATGGACCAGGCTGTGACATTTTTGACTACAATAAAAGAAAAAACAAAAAATCCACAACAACCCAAACAGTAACTACAACAGTAAAGGCCCATTGAGACAACAATTATCGCTCAAAATTCGCTAAAAAGCCATATTTTAAGCGATAACTGTTGCATCTAAACACGCAGCCATCATGCATTTTCTGTGCACGATTCATTCATTGCTGATTTTTAGCATGCTAAAAATCAGCAATGACTCTGATCAGCGCCGTGCGCTGAGTTCTCAGCCAGATACCAGCTGAAAGCATTCTTTCAGCTGGTATCCTGCACTGAGCTCTCAGAGATGGCTCCGAGAACAAAGCAGCTCCTGCTGTTCTCGGCAATATCAGCTCAGCGGGATACCAGCTGACAGCTCGGAGAACAAAGCAGCTGTTTGCATACACAAAGCAGCTGCTGTTCTCTGAGTGGTTAGCGGTGTCTGGCTCCGCCTGCATTTAACTCTTTAAGTAGCTAATTAGCTACTTAAGAGTTATGCAAAGATGATCACTCAAAACTGTTACTCAAACTGTCATTTGAGTAATTTTGAGCGATCATCTTTCATTGTAAATGGGCCTTAAGTTACCTGAGCAGCCCCATTCACCTGAGACTATACATATTCTGTATCAAAATAAACAAAATAAGGAACCCAATTTAACCCCGTAAGGACGCACACTACTTTTACATATTTGGATGTGGCAATTTTGGGGAAGGAGGGGGGGGGTCTCATTTCCACTTTTCAATAGCCATAACTTGTTTTTTGGAAGTGGGGGAAAAGGGCCAGGCAGGCTGACAAAAAAAAAAAACTACCGTCATAACGGGACTTTTTTGATAACTTTTATTGCACTTTGTGTGAGACTGAATCAACAAAAACAGTATTTCAGTCTGTCATTTTTTTTTCAACAGTGTTCACAGCGCGGGATTAAAAAAATGTATGCCAAAAATGCATTTTTTTGCGTTTCTTATTTTTTTTAAAAAGAATGTGTGCAAAAAGAATTTACCCCAATTTATTTGGATTTTTCACCATTTTTTGATTGCTCAGAGAATATACTGCTATATATGTATTTATTGACCAGCCCGAAAGCTAATGTCTCTATTTGCCTGACTCTGGCTGCTGCAGTAATACCCTGGATGTCAGTTATAGTCGCGGTACCACTGTAATCATGCAGCCACAGCTCTCGTGTATGTACGATCACCGTGATGCACTATGATGTTGAATGGAGGGAACCGTATCGTTCCCATGATGCAATGGTATATCTTGGGGTGGAGTCAGTAAATATTTTGATATCAATTTGCAAATTAACAAATACATATATTTAATACCTAAAAATTAATGAAGCTGTAAAAAATAGAGGTTCAGTTAAAGGGGTTCAGTTAAAGGGGTTCAGTTAAAGGGGTTCAGTTAAAGGGGTTCAGTTAAAGAGGTTCAGTTAAAGAGGTTCTGTTAAAGAGGTTCTGTTAAAGAGGTTCTGTTACTGCTACCGACATGTTTGTTTTAGTAAATGCTTGTATTCTCCATGAAATAACTTGTGGAACTATGTTGTGCACTTCTGTTATACCTCTTGAATATTTATGATTAAATTGGGTTGCCTCTCTGTATAGTCTGGAGCTTTCAGTACTGACTGAACAATGTGAGTGTGAAGGGACACACCCACAATTGGCAACACCCAATGTCAATTTATTCATACATTTCTAGGAGTTTTAACAGGAATAACACAGTTACAATGGAAAATTCTGAAAGGTTTATAAGCTTTCAATCAGCACTGTATAAGAAAAGATGATCTAGAAATGCCATTTCATGAAGAGCACGAGTATTTACTAAAACAGATGTGTCTGGAGAGTGTATAGGTCCTCTTTAAAGGTCTACCTTTAAACTACTAATGGCTTATCCTCAGAATAAGCCAAAGTACATTAGCAGGAATTCACTGAGCCAGACCCCACCAATCAGCTGTTTACCAGGTTTATATCACAGAAAAAACTCCAATTGATGTGAATAGGAAGTTTGCCTGTAATATCAGGATGGGCCAGTGCAGTGGGTATGGAGCTGTATGCTTCCTGCAGAAATCAGCTTTGTGCATGAGTGAGCTGGCCAGTGAACAGCTGATCCGCAGGGTCCTAACTGCTTGAACCCTACTAACTTACTATAAATGGCTTTGCTGAGCAAAGACCATCAGTAAGTTAAAAGTTGGGCAATCCCCTTTAAAGATTTGTACATGTTATTACTAACAAAAAAGAAAAACAATTGTTTAAAATAAAAGAATTAAAAAACAACCCTGTGTCTCAAAAAGAAAAAGAAAGCCTCTGTAGCACACCCTCAGAAGCCGTAGCATGGAGGACATTATACAGCAGCACTATACTGTGTTGTTGTAAATCCAGCACTGGAGTGAGAAAGGAGAAGCAACAGCATCTATCAGTCCCTCTTTAGGGCCATTTATACGTAACTATTGTCGCACAAGATTCTTTCAAATGAAATTACACATTAATCGTTACATCTAAATGCAAATTCATCTTGCACCATTTGTTTATTGCTCAGTCTCAACTAACATAAAAATCATCACTGGTTCACTCACTTCTCGCTACATCTAAACGCTCCACGCTCAATGTTTCACATATTGAGAAGCATTGAGCAAGAAGTGAGCGAAGATCTGCCTGTCTAAATATTCTGCATGAGCGCTTGCAACTAGTGGTGACGTCACCTGCTCGTTTAGACGATAGCCATCACGTGATATAATTGGAACACAAAGTCCTCGCTCTACCTAAAACTGAACCTCTCAAAAACCGACCCACTGGTGTTTCTGCCCTCTACTAACCAACCTCATCCTGACATCTCCACCTCAGTGTGTGGAACCAACATAACTCCCAGACAGCAAGCCAGCTGCCTTGGGGTCATATTCGACTCTGATCTCTCCTTTACCCCCTACATCCAATTTTTGACCCGAACATGTCAGCTGCACCTCAAGAACGTCGCAAGAATCGACCCTTTCGTTACCGCGGACACACTAAAAACGCTCACTGTTGCCCTCATCCACTTTCGCTTCGATTATTGCAACTCGCTGCTGATCGGCCTCCACTGCTCCAGACTCTACTCCCTCCAATCCATCCTGAATGTGGCAGTCAGGCTCATCTTCCTGTCCAGCCACTTGGACACTGGCTGTCCCGTCAAATACAGAATTCAATTTAAACTAACTACCTTCATCCATAAAGCTCTCCATAGCACTGCGTCGCCCTACAATGCCTCCCTCATCTCAATTCACCACCCAACCCGGGCCCTCTGCTCTGCTAACAAAATCAGACTGAGTGTCACTTTAATTTGAACCTCTCATCCCCGCCTCCAAGACTTCTACAGAGCAATACCAGTCCTCTGGAATGCGCTACCCAAAACTATCCGCGCAATCTCTGATTCACAAAACTGCAGGCGTGCTCTAAAAACGCACCTCTTTAGGGAGACATACCACATCCCCTAAACCAGGGGTGTCAAACTCATTTTCACCAAGGGCCACATCAGCCTTATGGCTGCCTTCAAAGGGCCGATTCTAATTGAAAAACTGTACAGTAAAAATGAACCCCACAGCGGCCCGATTGGTAATAAGGTCCCCCATAGTGGCCATTGGCGCACACTATATATTATATATAAATAAACATATACGCACACGATCACGCACGCATGCATATAACACAGACGCACACTATCACGCACGCATGCATATAACACAGACGCACACTATCACGCACGCACACATATAACACAGACGCACACTATCACGCACACATAGCGCACAGACGCACACTATTATGCACACATGCCCACAGACGCACACTATCACGCACACAGACGCACGCCCACAGACGCACACTATCACGCACGCACACATATAACACAGACGCACACTATCACGCACACAACACAGACGCACACTATCACGCACGCACACATATAACACAGACGCACACTATCACGCACACATAGCGCACAGACGCACACTATTATGCACACATGCCCACAGACGCACACTATCACGCACGCACACAGACGCACGCACACTATCACGCACGCACACAGACGCATGCCCACTATCACGCACGCACACATATAACACAGACGCACACTATCACGCACGCACACATATAACACAGACACACACTATCACGCACGCACACATATAACACAGACACACACTATCACGCACGCACACATATAACACAGACGCACACTATCACGCACTCACACATATAACACAGACGCACACTATCACGCACGCATGCGCACAGACGCACACTATTACGCACAGACGCACACACATTATATATATATATATATATATATATATATATATACACACACACACACACACACACACACTTCTGCATTTTTATACTTACCTGCATCCAATATGGTCCCACTGGCAGGTGTACTGTCTGCTCTCAGTCCTTCTTGGGCCCCTGATGTCTCCCAGGCCTGCAGCCATGAACAGAGGAAGGGCCGGTGAGGGGAGGTCAGCGCTGAGTACTCTCACCCTGCAGCTGCTCCTCCTCAGCGTCGCTCTCATGTTCTCTGCAGTCTTCTTCCCTGCTCCGCGGCCGGTGTCAGTCTGCTATTGGCACTCCTCTATTACTGTCTGCACTATACAGTACAAGCCGATAGCAGATTGCATACTGACAGCAGCACGAAGGTGAGGGAACTTACTGCACAGTCGGCGGGCCACAGAAAATGAGGCAGCGGGCCGGATTCGGCCCGCGGCCCTTGTGTATGACACCTGTGCCCTAAACCAAACCCCTCTGTACTTCACCTGATAACGTGCTTCCTGTGGTAGTGACTGAAACCCTGCTAGCCACACCGATTCAGCTACCACACGGCTTATGTCTGACCATTGTTTATGTGTATAGCATTCCACACTCTATATCTCGCCATACCGTGCACATCCCCAGCCCCTTTACCTTCTGTATCCCCCCATTATTTGTAGTATGTAAGCTCTTGGGGCAGGACCCTCGCCGCTATGGTTTCCATCAATTGATTACTATGCAACAGTGGTTTTTGTATTTTTGTACTTTTGTCTTTCTGTATCCCCTTGTTTTTGTAAGTCCTGCGGAATATGTTGGCACTACATAAAGATTATTATTATTATATAAAGATTATTATGAGAGATGAGCGAACGTACTAGTTTAGGGAGATTTCGCAATCAAGCATCGCTTTTTTCGAGTAACTGACTACTCGAGCGAAAAGATTCGGGGGCGCCGGGGGTGAGCGGGGGTTGCAGAGGGGAGTGGGGGGGGGGGGGTGGGAGAGAGAGCTCCCCCCTATTCCCCACTGCTATCCCCCGCTCCACCACGCCGCCCCCAGGCGCCACCCGAATCTTTTCGCTCGAGTAGTCAGTTACTCGAAAAAAGCGATGCTCGATTGCGAAATCCCCCTAAACGAGTACGTTCGCTCATCTCTAATTATTATTAAATAAGTTTCTTATCTGTGCTTATATTACTGACTTATACCAATAGTTACTCTTTAGGGGGTGAGAGAATGTCTATTTTAGCAAATCAGAAAATGAAAAATTATGAAAGACAAAGAAACATACTCACTTGTAGGGCACTTTCTAAGCAACGTCGCCATTCATAAGCATATCTTTCACTCTCCTAATAAATTGAAAAAATTATGACATATATTATGAAAACTAGTATGCAGCATGTTTTCCAAGTAAAATGTATTGCACCCTCTACAAGGTTTGAATATGTTTATAAATAATTATATAAATCAGGTCTTTTTTTTTTTAAACTAAAAAGACTATTTGGATTCTAAATCATTATTACATTTGTTATTGTTGAACTAGGTTATCGAACAGACAACTCTACACCTCAGTACATAGCAAACTGCATTATTGGGAGCAAAGTAGCCAAGAATCCACTCCATAATGAAAGAAAATTACAGAAGGAAAGATCTATCAGTTTGTAAAATACGTGATAGGAAAAAAGAGAGGCGCAAATACACTTTCACAGCACTGTATTATATGGGTCATTCCAGGACAAAAAAAGCTATTCTGCATAGAAGATCTCCAACCAAGCAAATATATAGTAGGCATGGACGGCAACTTTTACTGGTTTGGGATCAGATTAAAGAAGTCAGAAGAGTTTTGTGACTTTAAAATCTAAATTTCTTCATCCAAGAGGAAGCTCTAAGACTTACCATTGGCCACATCATGACGATACTGGTTGGATTACACAAGATCAAATTCTTTGTGTGATTAAAGGCTCATGTCCACATACTTAACCGTAAAACGCTGCAGATCTCCCCCCAGCGTTTTACCGATTTTGTAAATAACTGCTCTGCCGGCAGAGACTGCATATGGCTGTGAGTGCACTGCATATGCCCACATATCACACACACATGTGCAGTGTGACTCCTTTTTTAAAAAAAGATTCCCAGCTGTTTCAGAGCAGAGATGCGTATGAAAATGTATTACGTATGGGCAGCTGTTCATACACTACTTATACCAATGTAAAGGACTGTGTGGTATGCAGAGTAATAGAACATGCTGCAATCTATTTCTCGTGCACATCGATACGCAGTGTCTACACGCTCATGTAAATACTTTACAATGACTTTCAATTACTCCATTCACCGTGTATCACGCGGCAGTGCAACACATGGTTGTGGGCATGAGCCCTAAGTATTACACAATCTCAAAAGTACTAAAGTAGAAACTTTGTACTACCGTCTAGTGATTTAACCTTGGCCAAGACTCAATTGAATAGATACACAAGCAAGAATGATTATTTAACTGAACAAATTGTATGTCTGAAGGAGATTTGTCACCCAATTCATGATATGAAGCATATTCAGGCGTGTTTGGTCATATTTGATACCACTAAAACGGTTGTCAGTATAGAGTTAGTCACAATCAAGAACCATTTCTCAAAAACTACAAAGAACGCCTTCCTACAGTTTTGTGGTAAGAAACTTCCAAGTGAGGAGTGTATGCAGATATGTATAAATTCTTTCAACTTTCTTTCTGGCGTGTCTCAGTTAAAAAAAAAAAAAAATTGTTCCAATTTCACTTTAACTTGTATTGGAATTACAGTGAATTAGATGCTATTATGAAGAGAATGACATCCTGTACATTTTTCTAGGCTCAATTTCTGAGAAATGAATTATCAAAGATTATGGTTCTCAGCTACCTTTGGGAAATTTACCTCCCTGTAGTTCTCGATCTGAAACCAATGGATCTGAAAATTGATATTTTTATATACATTCTAGTAATAAACAAATATGCAAAGTTTCATAAAAAACGCTAATTATGTAAATATTCAGAATAATTACCTCTACTTCTCCTGTAAGATCTTTATATTTGTCCCTGATCACAGGTAACGAAGGTTTCTCAGTAACAGTATGAGAACGGTCTCTGAAAGGATGATCCATAGCAAGTGGGATTCGATTTATTTCTTTATCTCCAAGACTATGGCTCCTCTTATGAGATCCTGCATAGATATAGGCCAGAAAAATAAATGCACAACCAAATGCTGTCCGCCATTGCATGGTCAAAAACAAGATATTCTCTTGTCAGCAGTCACTTTTTATACCAACCACTTGCACACAGGAGATTAAAAACTACATTACGGGGCAGACTTGTACAACTGTATAAAAAAAAAAAAAAAAAAATGTCTGTGTTGCCCACAACAACAAATAAGAGCAAAAGCAAAACCAAAAGTAATGTGGTAAAACGTCATGGAAATTCAGGATTTGTATGGAGGGGGATCGAGAGCCAGCTGTTTCTTAGAGCTGAAACCTGTCCCAAACAGCTATAACTTTATCCATCCATGGTGGCCAATCGCTGCATGATTTTTCCGCTAAGCTGTACAGCCCCACTGGCCATTGCAGCTGCATGCAGCTAGCTACACCATGTGCCTTCACCCTGGGGTATGCCAGTTGCTCCTGAGATTGTCAGGCACAACTTGCAAATTGGACAGCACACGGACTCCCCATTCATATGCGGATACCCATGGGCACTGCATGTGATACAGACCAGAACAGGTCCATGTGGATGGGTCGGGAAATGTGCCAGTGTGAATGGGCCCCAATAGTCAAATAAGAGAAGTTAGGCAGAAGCCCAGTGTTGACAGATTTTTCCTTGTGTACATTAAACATTTCATCAATTTTATCTTGCTAAAAAGACTTAAAAATATTTTCCTAGTACTCACTCTTGCATATTTCTTACACCATAAATTATTTGCATAACACCACACAGGTTGTGAGCAGATCTATTAATCCACACCAAAAGCTGCATGTAGAACTCTGGTGACCTTCACTGAGAAATCTAATTTCCAATGTTCAGCAAAATGTAATACTGGATGAAAATACTGGTATATCGACAGAATACGCAAGTATGGAAAACTAATTAGACATATGAATACCACCTACCTTGAGCACAAAGATCCAAAGTTTCAAGCTCTGTCTTAATCATTTCTTCACTTGATTTAATTTTTCCTTGAGAAGTGGCCAATAGAAAGTCAAATTTACTTATTTTGGGTTTTTCACTTTGAAATTCCCCAAAATCATCATTTCGAAGCTCTGCAGGAACAGTAGGGTCTGATACAGTAATGGTGTCGGCAATGTGTCCCAGTGCAATTGAAGAAATATTGAGACCACTCAACGTGTTATCATGTACTATTTCAATACGTCCTGTGCTTGCAGTATCAGGTAAACCATCTTCTGCCGCTTGGAGTTCACTAGAAAAGGTAGTTACTTTTGATATGGTTGTCAGGGTGAGATTTTCAGTACTTCCAAAGGAGGTTTCTTTTTTTGCAAACAAAGATGTAGAAGAGCATGCACCATGATCAGGGCTGAAAAAAAAGTCAGGCTGCTTTTTGGTTGGATGTACGTTGTCCTTCTCTGACCAGTCAGAAATTGTCAAACTGCTTAGTAGGGAGCAATTGTTGTCATTCGAGCCTTTAAAATCATCTACATGCAAAATAACAAAGAAGAACCAATATGTAGAATATTGCTAACATTATAAAAGCCACTACCACCACAGCTTACATCTACAACATATATGTCTCTGATACTTGTGTTGCTATATATACTGTAAAAGAGTACACCAATTTTAAAGCAATAAAGTAGTTTCTGCAAAAATTATAGGACTGAATAAATTTGAATTCTAGAAGGGCTATGAAGCATATGCTCACCTTGGAACACCATTTTACACTTTACATCTAGACATAATGTACATATACTAGCACGTTCTAGCATAAATAGTCATTTTCTTTGCTGGCATCTGTTTAGTTCTGCTCTCACATATCCCATCAACACCTTCTGGTTTCATGTTTGGATATTTAGTTATTGCATACAGTGATCTCATAAAGAAATAGACCTCTCAAAAACGGAACGCATTTGGTTGATAGCTTAGGCCACTCTCACACAGGCATTTTTTCCAGCGTTTAACGCTTCGTTTTTAAGGCGCAGCTCTAAACGCTGTCAAATGCTACCATTGATTTCAATGGGGCTTCTCAGACAATCCCTAAAACGCAGCATTTTTAAACACTATTTCTCAAGTGCTGTCTGTTCTATTTTCATGTGTTTTAAAACGCGATTCTTTACACATTACAATAAATCTGGTGCGTTTTCAGCGCTGCTGAATACGTAATAGAATATGGCTACCGCGTTTGTGACTGGTTTTTTTTAGTTCTGACATTATCAGCTTGCTTGGCTGCATTTATAACTGTGCTGAAAACGCAGTCAAACACTGTCAAAAACACATGTCAGCCACAGCTGAAATGCAGTAAATGCGGTGTTAAAAAAATGCAGAGTTTTTACAAGCACATGTGTGAGGGTGGCCTAACACTAGAGAAGAGAGAGGGGATGCAAAAAAATCTAGACAAGCTTGAACAGTAGGCGGTGACTAGCACAATGGTAATTAAGGAGAAATGCAGAGTCCTACATCTGGGCAAGAAAGATGAAAAAAAGCACATACAGAATGGAAGATATTGGGCTAAGCAGCAGCACATGTGAAAAAGACTTGGGTATACTAATAGATCATAGACTGAACATGAGTCAACAATGTGATGCAGTAGCAAAAAAGGCAAACAATTCCAGGATGTATTAAATGCAGCATTGAGTCTAGATCATGTGAGGTCATTATCCACCTCTACTCTTACATAGTTAGACCTCACTTAAAATACCGTGTCCAGTTCAGATCACCCCAAGCACAGCGGAAGATAGCGTGAAAACGCTTCCACGCTTACCGCCGCCGCGTCATATGACTCGGCCGGCCGTGTCATGTGACGCGATGGGCGTGTCATGTGACGCGGCGGCGGTGGGCGGGGAAACGTCATGTGGGAGCGAGGACGCCGGATCCGCTGGTAAGTATGGGGTCTCTGGGGGGCGCCGTGACTGGCTTCGTCGCGGAATATTCCGCGGCGGAGCCCGTCACAGCCGTGTGCAGCCGGCCTTAGGGTGCAGTTTGAATGAGCAGTGTAACAGAAAGTGTATAACATATATAGCAGAGCTATATTTGTAAATATTGTTTGCACTGTAAAGCTCTGTGTGTATGTTCTGTGTGCCCAGCAGAGCACTGTATATATATGTATATATAAATATATATAGCATGTACTGTAGAGGGGGGTGTGTGTAAAATGTCATGGAGTAAAAAAAAAACAAAAAAACAAACATATTTAAGAAAAAAGGACAAACTACATATTTCGCAAGTAAATTCCATAGAAGGGGAGGCACTGGTATGACAAAACTTGCTGCTTTATTGTTTAAAATATGTGCATATTCATAGAAAAGGAAGGACCGGTTTCAACTCTGTCAAGGGCCTTGATCAAGCAGCAAGTTTGTCATACCAGTGCCTCCCCTTCTATGGAATTTACTTGTGAAAAAGCCAATGTGACCGTATGGCTGTACAAGCACTTGGAGACGCACCTGCTGCATGGAACCAGGAGCTAGAAGCCGCCTAAGGTGGGATGAAAATTAATTTTTTTTCTATACATATTTCGCAGTCTTATCATAGCATTGCTATGCCCTCATCTATTGACAACTGAAACAAATCGCAGCTAAATTCATATTACCGTTTTGAGTTCGTTTTTCATAATCTAAATCCCGTTATTGAATGTGCCCATTTTATGTGGCTGAATGAATCCCACTGACTTTAATAAGGTTTATGTGGTTTCCAGCTGACTACAGCATTTTCACGTACAAAATAGTATAACATGTTGCTCTACATTCTCCGAGATTTAAACAGAAATCAGCAACGGAGACTCTGTACAAAGCCCTGAATGGTGAGGTGAATAGAGCTTTTCTTTAAGAAGGTAGAACTAACTTGGTTAGTGGCATTGACTACTCAACTTCCTTTTAACACCAGGCAAGGTTTAACTGGTAGGAAAGATTTTCCTATTTTTTGTTGTGTTGCACTTTTTGGCTCTGAATTTTAATGAAAATCTGCAACAGAGGCTTCAAATGAAACCTTCTGCACAGATGTGAACTAGCCCAAAATTTATTACTATTATAAACAATCCATCTAAAAAGGAGACAGTGTGTGAAAAAAAAAATCTAGAGTTGGAAGTTTGACTTATTGACTTAACAGCTCTGAAGTGAATGAAGAATGAGGACAAAAAACAGAGATTGGAGCTGCAGGAAGATCATTTGCATATTCCCTGTGCATTCTGGGAAGAGCAAAGAATCACTGTAAGTGGTAAGATTGCTGGGATTAGCCGGGTCTAGCTGCTCGAAGGACATCGCCAAACTGGAAATTGCAAACTTAGTAGTATTTTACAGGTTATATATATTCACTACTTTCAGAAGTTTGAAAGTGGACATCAACTGACAACATGGAAAAGGAGAGGAGCCATATGGTGAGCTGCAATATATGCTATATGTTAACAGACCGATCAGAGGAAAAGCTAAACTTTACCTACCAGAAATGCAAGCTTGTGTCTCTACTGGAGGAAAAGATGCGTAGTCTTCAGGAGTGAATAGCTACATTGAAATGTATTAAGGAAGATGAGGATTTCTTTGACAGAGTAGAAGAAAGTCTTCAAAATGAAGGAAAAGAAATGTCCAGTGTACCTGGAGAAGCAGAGGAATGGACCCAAAGAAGCAGGAGGATCAGGAGTCAGCCAGCACCCATACTGTTTGGGAACGGGTATGAGGTTCTGGTATTAGTGTATCTTGACTCCACCAGGAATTCCTGGTGGAGTCAAGATTGACAGGGGGGTGACGCCCCCTGATGCGGATTGGCTGTAAAGGGGTGTTCATCATTAGGTCTTGTAAGGCCAGTAAACCTTCATACAAAAGGTATACAGCGGCCGTTGCCGGCGCGCAGACTCACTACAAAGTTCCTTTACCGGCGGCGGTAGACAAGCAGCGGCCGCAGCCGGGGCTGCCGCACAGCCCCGGGTCACACTTCCTCCACCGCCGGCGGCAGCAAACAAGCACCAACCCTGAAAAATTCGGCAGCAGGGAGTCCATCACCGAAGTGAGACTGGAGCGGCCGTGACGGAGCTGCGTTGGCGGTGGCGCATCGGCGGTGACAGCGGAGGTCTGGGACGGAGCCCTTAGGCGGGGACGGAGTTTGCAGGCGGAACGGAGAGGTGAGCGGCCGCGCACCTCTCACTCTTGGCTTAAATGCCAGCCCGCAAGGAGAACACACGCTGCAGCGTGTGCATACATGTTTCCCAGCGCTGCTGCCTTGACCTCCGGGTTACTATAGTACTTAGCCTTACATTGTGACATGTAACTGCTGCGATGTTACACCCCTAGCATGCCAGCATTTACAGGTAACAATGTAAGGCTAACTACTATAGTAACCTGAAGGGTAAGGCTGCAGCACTGGGAAGGATGTATGCACACTGTGCTGCTAGGACCTTTCTACCTTCACCCTATCAGGAGCTGGGGGTGTGAGAGGGGCATTCCTCCTGTTAAACCCCTAGCTTCCGGTGGAGTCAAGGTACACTAATACCCGAGGTTCTCACGCAGGGGATCCTGGTACTGGTTCCTGAGCAGAAGGAGAAAGAGGTACAGCAAGAAATGATTCTGCCCACAAAGAACAGAACAGAGGAGAAAGAGGTACAACAAGAAATTACTCTACCCACAAAGAACTGTGTAGAAAGCGCACAAAGTCCTCCTGAATGGAGAAAAAGAAGTGCTGTTGTGAAGAAGAAAAGGAGAGTGGTGTTTATAGGGGATTCCCTATTGATAGGAACAGAGGCCGCTGTCTGCAGACCTGACATAACCTCACGAGAGGTGTGCTGTCTTCCAGGTGCAAAAATCAAAGATGTGTCTCATAGGCTGTCAAGACTCTTCAGTCCTTACGAACACCACCCATTCCTACTAATAGTTGTAGGGACAAATTACACTGCAAAAAAGGACCTTGCAACTATCTGCAGAGACTTTGAAGACCTCAGAAAGAAGGTGAAGGAAATAGGAGCACAGGTGGTCTTCTCATCCATCCTCCTAGTGGATGGCTATGGAAAAAGAACATAGCCAGTTGTTCACATCTAGAATCCTGTTCTATGTCGATGTTGCCGTCAACAAAGACTTGGTTTCCTAGACCATGGAGTGAAATACCTATATGATGGACTGCTTGTTAGAGATGGATTGCACCTTACAAAAACAGGTAAGCATACATTTGGTGGGCGCCTTGCTTCACTCATTAGGAGAGCTTTACACTAGAACAATATGGGAAGGGAAATGAAAGGCCAGGCAAAAATATTCATCTAATTAATACATTTGAGAACCTCGCTATTAGAAGTGGAAAGAAAGAACAAAGACAAAAATGTCAGAGGGCAAGTAGAGGAGCAAGAGACACCGAACACAAACTAAAATGTTTTTACACAAATGCACAGAGCATGGGAAACAAACAAGAATTGAAGCTCCTAACACAGGAAGAGAAATATGATGTCATGTGCATCATTCCACCAAGTTTCCGTGATGCCTATGATTGGAATACAAGGCTTAATAGATACAACTTCGTCTGAGAAACAGACCAAAAAAAGTGGAGGAAGTATTGCGTTGTATGTTAGGAAGACATTCATCTCCACAGAGATTCAAGCTTCAGAGCATAGTAGTTCTGTAGAAACTGTTTGGGTAAGAATACAAGGAAAGAACAACAGAAAGGACACTATTGTAGGCATTTACTATAGGCCCCCTGGACAAGTAGAAGATATTGATGAACTCTTTCTACATCAGATGGCCAAGTTCTCAAAAAAGCATGAAATAACGATTATGGGAGATTTTAACTATCCAGACATTTGTTGGGAATCTCTCTCAGGTAAAAGTAATGGATCCAAAAAATTCTTATCCGCTCTTGCTGACAACTTTATCTTCCAAAAAGTCAAAGAGAAAACAAGGTGATCTGCTATCTTGGACCTAATTCTTACCAACAGGGAGGAAATGGTTGAGGAAGTAAGGGTGTCTAGGACCTTAGGAGGCAATGATCATGCTATCCTTGAATTTTGGATAAAAAGGGGAGGAAGACCTGAGAAAACTCAGACCTCAAGGGCGGATTTCAGAATGGTAGATTTCAATGAACTCAAAGAGGGTAGAAAGAATCCAATGGATGGATGTTCTTAAGAATATCAATGTCCAAGAAGGTTGGGAAATATTATCAAATGAGATTCTCAAAGCACAATCGTTAATCCCTAAAAGAAGGAAGAATGGGATGCATTTAAAGCAACCTGGATGGATGAGCACAAAACTTGCACACGTTAAAAACGAAGAAAAATATGTTTAGCAAATGGAAAGAGGAGGGAATATCTAAAGAAGAATATAATGCGTTTTGCAGAAACTGTAGGGCAAGTGTCAGAAAACCTAAAGCTAATAATGAATTGAGGCTTGCAACAGAAGCCAAAAACAATAAAAAGGGTTTGGGGGTATGTCAAAAGCAAAAAGAAAAAAGTCAAAAATGTTATTGGATGCTTACAAGATGAAAATGGTAAATCGGTTAAGAGAAGGCCGAACTTTTAAATTCCTATTTTGTATCTGTGTTCTATCAGAAAGTAGATGGAACATCAACAGATCTTCCCTGTGCTATTGAGGGAATTAAAGAATGCAGGCTATCTGCAAGTAGAGATGGTGAGGGAACACTAAGCTAACTTAAATGAATTGAAGTCTCAAGGTCCAGATGAATTACATCCTAGCATACTAAAGGAAGCAGCGGATGTATTTGCTGAGCCACTCGCCATAATCATTGAAAATTCCTGGAGAACAGGAGAAGTCCCAGGAGATAGAGACAACATTTGCCCTTTTCCAATCTTCAAAAAAGGGAAGAAGGTGGATCCAAGAAACTACAGGCCTGTGAGCCTGACTTCTATATCGGGAAAGGTCTTTGAATAAATTATTAAAAGAGCATGTATGCAAGTACTTGAATGAAAATGGAGTAATTAACGAGAGCAAGCATGGGTTTATAACAAACAAGTCATGCCAGACTAATCTAATTTCTTTCTATGACAGTATCACCGTCTGGGTTGATCAGGAAAATGCGGTGCATATAGTTTATCTTGACCTTAGTAAAGGATTTGACAAAGTATCTCATACTATACTTATTGAAAAAATGACCAAATATGGGATTGACAAGGCAACTGTTAGGTGGCTTTACAACTGGCTAGGTGATTGTACTCAAAGAGTGGTGATAAATGGCTGCATATCTAAGTGGAAGAATGTATTAAGTGGGGTATCACAAGGGTCTGTCCTAAGCCCAGTGTTGAACACTTTTATAAATGATCTGGAAGAGGGAATTGATGGGAAACTTATCACATTTGCAGGCGACACAAAGCTAGGAGGGATAGCTAACACTAGGGAAGAGAGAGAAAGTATTCAAAAAGATCTAGAAAAGCTTGCACAGTGGGCGGCGACTAACAGAATGGTATTTAACAAGGAGAAATGCAAAGTCCTACATCTGGGCAAGAAAAATGACAAAAGCACATACAGAATGGGAGGAATTGAGCTAAGCAGCAGCATATGTGAAAAAGACTTGGGTATACTAATAGATCATAGACTGAAGAGGAGTCAACAATGTGATGCAGCAGCCAAAAAGGCAAACACAATTTTGGGTTGTATTAAGAGAAGCATAAAGTCTAGCTCATGTGAGGTAATTATCCCCTCTACTCTTTCCTAGTCAGACCTCATCTGGAATACTGTGTCCAGTTCTGGGCACCCCACTTTAAAAAAAGACATAGATAAACTGGAGCAAGTTCAGAGAAGAGTTACCAAGATGGTGAGCGGTCTGCAAATCATATCCTATGAAGAACAGTTAAAGGATTTGGGAATGTTTAGCTTGCAAAAAAGAAGGCCGAGAGGAGACTTAATAGCGGTCTACAAATATCTGAAGGGTTGTCACAGTGCAGAATGATCAGCCCTATTATCATTTGCACAAGGAAAGACTAAAAGCAATGAGATGATATTAGAACAAACTTTCTGATAGTGAGGGTGATCAATGAGTGGAACAGGTTACCACGGGAGGCGGTGAGTTCTCCTTCAATGGAAGTGTTCAAAGGCTGGACAAATATCTGTCTGGGATGATTTCGTAAATCCTGCACTGAGCAGGGGGTTGGACCCAATGACCCTGGAGGTCCCTTCTAACTCTACCATTCTATGAATGAAGAATGAGGACAAAAGACTGGTAAGGGAGACAAAAGAAAAAAAAAAAAAAGGGTATGGCCTTTAGTCAATGGAAGGAGTGGACGGAAGTATGATATACTGGATGTACTGGAACATTTGCCGATTCGAACCATGTGTGAAGTTTAATCACTGAAGCAGGAGGATCAATAAAGGAAATGAAAATTATTCACTGGAATGATCCCTTAAAATTTAATTTTTATTTAAATAATTAAAATATATTGCCCCATAAACATGAATGACGAGAAAGACAAAACAACATAGAGAAAGGATATATATTGCTGGTTATGTGCCTCTATGGATGTGCAGGCAACTTGATTGTCAATAAACCAGATCAAGATATCACTAAGAAGATGCTGGCTGTTTGGAAATCCCAGCTTGCAGACTTATAAGTGTTAGAGAAAGTCAATTTGTAAGTTCGTGTTTTAGAGATTCAGGTTCAGCGCGTTTCTGTCAATTGTATGACTCATCAGGAACCTATTCTTTGTACGGTAAGTACTAGATATCACTCTGATCTAAGTAGTGCAGAAAAGATGTACGTTTTGTATCTAGATGATATGTTTTTCTCCAAGTCAAACTGAGAATTATTCGTCGCACTAATAATCCCATAAATATGAACTAACAGGGTATTGCTGTTCCCTGTAAAAATACTAGAAGCTACAATAGGAGATGAGGCCTGGAATTATGACGCACCTTAGGTAAAACTAGTGGTCTAATCCCATGATATATGAGCCCCAAAGAGTACATTAGTCCTTCCAGTACTCTTAGGAAGGCTAAAGCCCCAGATTTAAATTATTTAGACTAGATGAAAGTCCAAAAAACCTCCTAAGTA
Organism: Eleutherodactylus coqui; assembly: GCF_035609145.1. NCBI lineage: Eukaryota > Metazoa > Chordata > Amphibia > Anura > Eleutherodactylidae > Eleutherodactylus > Eleutherodactylus coqui. The sequence continues at coordinate 278,174,635 of NC_089837.1, read as the reverse complement.
TCCCTGCCTCATACTTTAGAAATAGCCTCAAGTAGAACAAGCCTAAATACTCTGATGTGAATAGAAGGCAAAAGATGCAGAAAAATAAGAGGTCTATTCTATAGATGAAAATCTAATCGAGAATGATAATAGCCCTATTCAGATATTAGGAGCAAAGCCCCATGGAGAGGTAGAGATATAAAATGTAGCAGTCTCTCTAGCCCTGATGGTGGACTAGAGATGACTCTAGTCATTCTCGTCATTCATGTTTATGGGGCAATATATTTTAATTATTTAAATAAAAATGAAATTTTAAGGGATCATTCCAGTGAAAAATGTGTCAAGTTTACCACCAATAACAAATTTCTTTACAAACTCTGTGCTAACTATGGGAGATCTAGTGTAGGTCATCTTATAGATTTTTCTTTTCTGTACACTTACGTTTGCTGCTTTTGACAGACCAAATAGTGTAGTATACTGCACTATAAGTCAACGGCGGCAGTCTTGTCATAGTTCTGTTAAAATATGGAAGTAATGTCACCAGTAGGAACATAGTAGTATAGAAAGGCTGTCTCCACTGCAGTCACAGATATACCAAAGTGCAGGGAAGTTCTATACAGCCCAAACTCAGGTCCAGTGATACTAGAGATTTAAGTATGTTGTTAGCCATAATTATTACTGTAAGCAAGCAGTTACAATAATATCTACTTTTATCAGGAGTTGTTCCAATAGGGCTCTTCTATGCAGCCTACGTTGGCACATCCAAAAAACAAAACAGGAGTGCTGGTAGAGGAGGATCATGAACACAGGTGTATTACAGTTCCAAACAGTGTGCCACCATACAGGGTGTGCGTAGGTCCTAATCTTGTGCAGGGGAAATCAGGACTGAGTGGCCAGCTAAATATGTGAAGCTGCAAGTCACTGGTGGGAATGACCGCTGAGGATGTTCACATGAGATCGGCATGGTTATTACCAGCCTTGTGGCTTGAACACAAGTTGAAAATTTCCAGATTTCAATCCATATTCCAAGTGACGTGCAGCAAAAATGGATACTCACTAGTAAGAGACATACCCGTTTATATACATCATGTATTGATTATTGGGATGTGTATGGCCTATCTGCATGCTTTAGAATCCCAATCCCTAAAACAAAAGCTGGCTAAATAATGTCTCATCAGGTTTACCAATGCCAGTTTCAAAAGGTCAGGGCACCATAAGACCATCCATTGTTTCATGACTTCCTCAACGTAGCGCCCATATATAAAAAGCTATGTTCACGTGCCGTTTTTGCAAAGCCATTTCATAAAACACAGCATAAGTGCAACACGTGAACATATCTTAAAAGTCGCAGAACGAATAAAAACAACAGCAAAACACTCCAGGTAGCTTAACATCTATAGCAATTTATTTATAAAGCCAGAAAGAAATACACACGAGAACTGTATTGAGAAATGGATGTAGTAGGGGAGCCAAAGTTCCTCTAATACACTGCCAGGAAATGGCTACTGTGGTGAGCAAATTTCACCAGTGTCCTCTTTGAGAAAGAAAAAAGTATATAGAGATATTTGGGAGAGCTACACATGGGTAATTCCTTTCCTCAAACAGTGTAATTACAAATACAAGTGCATCAATGCCCTTACTTGTGGTATAAGAAGGAAAAGCAGTTCTGCGCTAACAGAAGAAAAACACAATTATTTAATAAACATCTCAAGTACTCCCTAAATACATAAATACAATATAAAACAAAAGGCATTTCAACCAAACAGCCCATGAGCTCAAGATTAATTACAGTGCAAGGAATATAAATACAGATCATGGCATTTCAGTGTTTATCCATACATATAATCCATGAGAATTCCAGAAAAAAGCCAAGAAATGAATAAATGGCACACAATGTATGGACAAAGGCACCACAATAGGAAAGAAAACTACCATGGGAAAGGGGAAGAACTATCAAGAAAGCAAAACGAAACAGACTATGATTGGGGTATGAAGGGAGGAGATGAATAACATTACAAAGGCAAGCATAGTGGTGTTAGAGTGCATGCACAGATGCCACATACTTCACCTATCATGCCTTTTTAGCTCTGAGAAACTTACTTTTATGCAGGGAGTAAGCTAAGCAAAATAAGCAACAGGCAGACAGCTATGGCAAAGTTTATCTTCAAAGGAAAAAAAGGATAAGTTAAAGTTAAACCCACCTGTCCAATCCTTGTTTCTATCAGTGGCAGGAGCTAGAGCTAATTTTAATTTATCCATTAAAAAGTGTCAGTGAACTTATTACAATTTCTGTACAATCATAGGCTGAATAGAATTTGTAAGATTCTGCACTTCCTTTGCACCTCAGAATGGTAGACTACAGGAATTTCTACAGCTAGTCGATTCATTTAATTTTCTGCTCTTTCTATACCTACCATAGGAGTCCAGTAGGAGATCCTAATTAATGATAGTATGCAATATCAAGATATCTGATAGCATTCAATCACCGAGAGGACCACCCATTGGACTCCTAATCTCAGAATGAAGTTACTACCCTGTTTCACTGAAAATAAGACATAGCATGATTTTCCAGAATTTTTGAGGATGCAAAATGATTTTTCAGGCTTTTTGAGGATGCTTGAAATATAAGCCCTACTCCAAAATTAAGCCCTGCTAACTGTTAATTAAAAAAGTCAATTTAAATAGTGTCCAGGCAGCTATACATGTAAAAAAGTTAAACCTTTTTGAACAAAAATTAATATAAGACGCTGTCTTATTTTTGGGGAAACACTGTAGCTATACTGAATTTTTTCCTGCCAAACTATGTTTCAGCCTGCTCAACTCCTCCTGCTCTACAACATGCAGATTGTACTGGATGTTCAAATCACAGGTTCTCTTTGAATGTTGCAGACATAAATAAAAATACATACTTAAATAAATTGATACCATGTCATGTGTTGGATTTTTTTGTTTTATTCACTAGATATGCCTGGCATCTCAATTAATAACAATGGTCACCTTTGCATCTGGAAAGCAAGTGAACATTAAAATATCATTTTGGTGCAAAATTAACACCTTTAACTATCATCAATTTTTCGAGTTCTAGTTTTTTTTCATACTCTCCAATCAATAAAAATCAATTAATTTTTCAGCAACATAGCCATACAAAGGCTTGCTTTTTGTGGGACAGATTGTACTTTTTAATGGTACTATTTAATCTACCATATAAATGTATTGAAAAATTTACCGGAAAAAGTGGGGTGAAATAGAAAATTGCAATTGTCCCATTTTTCAAGGAGCTTTGCTTTTATGGTCATAATGGTATGGTAAAAATTACATGTTAAGATTATTCGGTGAGTCAGTACGATTACACTAGTTTTATAGATTTTTAAAAAATGTTTTACTACTTTTAAAAAGTTAAAAGCCTTTTTAACCTGAAAGAAAAAAAATTGCTTTGTTGCATTATTCTGAGCTCGATCAGATCCTGAGGATAGGTCATCCTTACTTTAGTTCTTGGAAAACCCCTGTGAGCGATGGCAGACTAATGGGGAATTAGAGGCTATGGCTTACATAGAGCTGGGATTGGAGCTGGTTTCAGAGAAGCAATGAATGCAACAACTCCTCTATAGGGATTGATGCTGCCTGTTAGGGCATTTTTACACTTTAAAAATCACCTTCATACAAATTTTTAGGTATGAGACCGAATGCTGAGCTGAAGAAGGAATGCCATGCCAATACAAGTTCCAGCCAGTAGAAAGGATTTTTGCTCAGGACAGCCTCTTGTAGGCTGCAAGTACGGTAGATAAGTAGCTCACTGATTCCTATGTGCTGGGGGTGAAGTCCATTTGTGTTCAGTGTAATCAGCGTGAGGGGAGGCCTCCAAGCCACCTCCACTGCTTCTGCTTCTCAGACACTCCCCGAGACAGAAGATTCTGGGGTTGTCACTGAACGGTAACATTCTAGAACTGTCCCGGGACCCACACATCAGTATATGTAAAAGGACAGGTACTGTTGATTAAAGAGAATGGGCACCAATATGCATCTATGGGGAAACACATTAAGTATATGAGGGGTTCTCTGCCTTGCAAACAGTATATGGGATTGTCTGTGCCTTATTTCATATGGAGGATAGTATATCCCCCATACTGTATACAAGGAATAATACTACCTACAACTGTATAATGCACTTGTATTATGTATTGTATAGCTATAACCTGTCCCTATGTGTATTCTATGTAGTTATATAGCACTTCATTGTCATGGGCAGCTACATCACTTTTGCCTTGCATTTCACTTTTTGAATATATCCCACATAATGTCTAAGACTGCCTATTCATTCACTGTAATCTGTTTTAGCAATGTTTAAATATATAAATAGTGAATTTTTTTTTTATCATCATCACCACCACAAATAACTATGTACTATTAAACTGAATTACCATATATTACTCCCAGGTTAAAAAGACTGCTTAAAAATGATGAGTATTTTATTCTGCTGGAAACTTAGGCCTCATGTTCATGGGGAAAATCAGGCCCGGCGCAGATTCTTCATGGAGAATCCCGCAGCGGGTCCCTCCTTTCCCGCGGACATGATGCTAAAAAATAAGAATTTCCTTACCTGTCCGGACGCTGCGGACCTGCCCTCCGTCGCGGCCGGATCTTCTTTCTTTGGCCCGGCGGATCTGCTCGGCACGCCGGCAGCATGCGCCGGGCACTCCATTTTCTTTTTAACTCCTGCTCTCCCGCGCGCGGAGAGCAGAAATTCAGGCGGGGGTGTACCGTGGATCCAGACGGCTTCCATAGGCCTCAATAGAAGCCTGCGGGAGCCGTCCCCGCGGGACACCCGCACTAAAATGGAGCATGTCGCGTTTTTTTTCCCGCACACGCAATCCGCGCTTGAAGGGGAAAATGACATCCGCAGGTATTTAACTACCTGTGGGTTTCCAATGCATAGCTATGGGGCGCGGATCCGCGTGCGGGAAAAACGCTGCGGATTTAAAATCACAATTATCCCGTGGACATGAGGCCTTAGTGTGACTTAGGCTACCTGTCCACGGGCGGGTTTTCATTGCGTTCCCCACGGCGTTAATCCGGCTGCGGGGAACGCAGTGAAAGCTCTCCATAGCGTTGCTATGGAGAGCGCTTCCCCCCTGTCCACGAGCGGAAAATCGATGCGAATTTACTGCGATTCTCCGCAGTCAGCCCATCTGTCAGATAGGCTGACGGTGGAGATCCACATGCCTGCTCCTGGGCGGCAGTATCCCGCAGCGGAGATACCACAACGCCTGTGGACAGGCAGCCTTATTGGGAGGAGATGCATGCAAGAAATTTGAGTGTCTAGCGAGAGAAAAGAATCCAAGCCTTTTGGCAGGGCAGATCACAAGCTGTCCTGTTTCAGTGTAAAGATATGGAGTAAGGCACACATAAGGCACTGTGCATATTAAAATCACAAAGTCTGTGTATCGCATACATAGGCAGACTGCGCCTGAGGAGGTCATAAATCACACACTCTTCAGCATCCGTGTCCATCAGCACAAAGGAAAGGAAATCCCTGGTGGGCTATAGGAGGGGGATTGCAGTCGAGAAATAAAGTTGTGTTGATACATGCAAGCTAATGAAGGCACTAGAATAATGGACAAACTATAAAATGACAACCAACAGGTTTAAAACCCTCTCATGAGGAAATCTGAAACTAAGAGCAGAATGCAAACGACATACCACGTTGTGTCCAAAATGAATGCTGGGGTGCAGATTGCAGCCTGAAACTTAGGCTGGTTAACTTGAGTTAAAAGTTTAATTGTCACTTTTCCTGACATCTGTTTTAATAAATACTTGTATTCCCTATAACATTCTGAAGCATCTTTTCTTATAAACACTGTTGTACCATTCTTCCTCCTAGAAATAAAACCCCTTAGTGACCACCCATACGTGTTTTCCTGGGGCTCTAGGCTTTATTCTACAGTGTTGTAAAAAACATATTGGCCCTGTAGAATAAAACTGCGTCGTCGGGAAGTGCGACAGCTCTGTTAAGAAGTTTTATCTCCCATCACGGATCTTAACAGATGTTAAGATGTCCCCCAACGATTATGTTCCTCCACGGACTTTACCCAGCTCCTGCACATGCGCAGAAGCTGGGGTGGGCCTGGGAAATTTTAAATCACCTTGCTACCAGCTACAAACGTCGCTGAGAGCCTGGGGCAATGACCAGAGGCCTCTGAACAGTCCCCGGTGACATTATCGCAATCATTTAATGGTTTAAAAAGGTAGCAATCTATCTTATTCAGATCGTACCTAAAATGCCTACGTCATTTACAAAAAGTCCATTGGAACGCTCACTTTCCTGCAATACCAGGAGTAACTTGTTGAGCGGCTTCTGTATGAGACCACCGCACCTAAGCAAGCTTTCTTATACCCCATCCCTGCCACTGAGGTCAAGAAATACCACCCTAAAAGTGCTGTGTTTGCAGCAAGCATGGGAGGAGGGGGATACCCGGTTTTATTGCCCCCATGTGCCCAATCCAATCAGGACTCTGTAGAGAAGAGAAAAAAAGTCCTCAGCGCTCATATATATGGATACAGTAAGGTGGAAGATATAATAAAGATGTGAATAAGATGAACTTACTTCACGGAGGCGTCTCTAGTGAAGACGCCCCCAATCTCAGCAAGCGTAGCAGATTACTGTTGGCAGCAGCAAACGTAGTTCCAAATGTTTATTTCAGCAGTAGACGCGTTTCGGCCATACAATGTTTTGGCCTTCATCAAGTACTTTAAATGGTACAATTGCCAAAAAATGAAAATTGGAATTTGTTTCCTTCTACTTTGCTTAGATTCATTCAAAAACTGTTGGGTGACAATATACAATACATAATAATATTTTTTATTTGTATAGCGCCAATTTATTCAGCAGTGCTTTCAAAGCACATAGGGAACACAAACAATATGAAATTTACAGAAATTACAAGAGTAAGGCTGCCCTGCAGACGACCGGGTCGGATCCTCTCCGTGAATTCTCGCAGCGGGACCCGACCCGCGCCTCTGCAGGGACCAGTGCGTCTCTCACCTGCTCCCGCGGCTCTGGCTCTGTGATGTGCCGGCTGCCGCAGAGTGGAGTCGGGAGTGACATTTCTGTGTGGGCCTCTGCGAGACTCGCACAGAAATAGAACATGCTGCGATTTGTTTTCCGCATGTATTTTCACGCGTGCGTTTTGTAATGCAATCCTATGCAGGCGGGCATGGGCGTAAATTCTGCGGGAAATCCCGCCGCAGAATTTCCGCTCGTGTACAGGGGGCCTAACATGTGGTATTCAATTATTTGGAAACAAAGCAGGTGGATTGATACAGAAAGTATAGGGGCAGGAGGTGGAGCAAGGGGGAACACAGCAATGTGACGATAACGTGATATACAATTTTTAGGACACAAACAGGGTGGGGGTAGTACAGGAGTTATGGGGCAGGAAGTGTACATGATAGGCAAAAGTGGAAAGCCATTGAGAGTGGTAGGTGGCATATTGTGGGGGTAAGGGACTAGATCAGGAGGTTTGGTATGCTACTTTGAAGAGGCGAGTCTTTATGGCGCGTATGAAGTTCTGTGCGTCCGGAAGTTTTGTGGTAGAGCGTTCCAGAGGATCGGTACTATTCTATAGTAGTCCTGGAGGAGAGCATGTGAGGTTCATGTTAGAGAGGTGTTTAGTCTGAGTGTGTTAGCAGATTGGAGCGCGTGATGGGTGATGTATGGACAGTAGGGAAGTGATGTACGGTGTTCCGGTGCCATGGAAAGCATTGTGGGTGAGGGTGATGAGTTTGAATTGAGTTCCGTAGTGTATGGGCAGCTAGTGCAGTGACTGGCATAGCACAGATGCATCTGAGAAGTGGTTGGATAGGAAAAGGAGTCTATCTGCCACATTTAGTATGGATTGGAGAGGGGAGAGTGTGGTGCGGGGAAGGCAGGGAGTTGGAGTTGTCGAGTTGGGAATGGATGAGGGGACAGCAAGTGTCTTTAGTGTGTTCATGGTGAGGAACGGCCGGATTTTAGAAATATTCCTGAGGTACAGGTGGCATGTTCGGGCCACAGATTGGATATGGGGGGTAAAAGAGAGGTTCAAATCCAGTGTGACCCCAAGACAATGGGCATACTGTCTGGGGGTTATTATAGTGCCAGATACTTATATGGAAATGTTGTGGGTAGGTCAGCTGGTTGAGGGCGGGAAGAGAAGGTGGTCAGTTTGAGAGGTTAAGTTTGAGAAAAAGGGAGGACATGGTGTTACAGACAGCAGACAGACAGTTGGTATGGTTTTGAAAGGGTGTAGAGAGGTCGCGGCAAGAGGTGTATAACTGGGTGTCATCGGCGTAAAGTTGGTATTGAAGGCCGAATCTGTGGATGGTTTGTCCGATTAGGGCTGTGTAAATAGAGAAAAGAAAGGGGCCAAAGACCGAGCCCTGGGGAACCCCAACAGTGAGGGGAGCGGTGAGGAGATCTCGCTAGCAAAGGAGACGCTGAAAGAGCGGTCAGAGAGGTAGGAGAGTGCAGTGTCCTTTAGGCCGATGGAGCGAAGCATAGCAAGGAGGTGGTCATGGTCGACTGTGTCAAATGCAGGCACGTGGGGGAAAAAATTGCGTCTATACTGTACTAAAAATCACGTGAATGGGCGATTTATTTTACGCGCAGAAGACCCAAGCTTCATGCGTGTGAAAATCTTTCCTCCTGCACTCTCCAGAAGAAAAGAGAGAAGTCCCGCAGGGCTTCAGGATTTCCCCATAGCAGGGAGAGAGGGGGGGGGGGGCTATAGGGGATTAACCCATAAACCTGCTCCCTTCTATGGGGATCCCTGAGGGATATCCCCCCATAGCGCAGAGGGAGAGGCTATGCTAGAGAGGGCGGGGCTGGATGTCTCCTCCTTGGGATTTCCCCATTAAAAGTGAGGGGGTGGAACTAGAGGCAGTATCCCTCCAACCTTGCCCCCCTCTCTCTCCCCCCACTGTGGGGAAATTCCTTGGGGAACCTGAGGCTGGGGAGAGAGGTGGAGGGAGTCCTCTACTGCCCCCCACTGGTGGGCAATTGCCCAGCAGTGGGGCTGGTAGAGTTCCCCACTGCTTAAATGTCCCGCTGTAGACGCCTGTTAGTCCCCAAGGGGATTAAAGGGGTTGTCCCACGCCGAAACGGGGTTTTTTTTTTTTCAACCCCCCCCATTCGGCGCGAGACAACCCCGATGCAGGGACATAAAAAAAAAACCGCTCAGCGCTTACCTTAATCCCCGCGCTCCGGTGACTTCTATACTTACCGGCTGAAGATGGCCGCCGGGATCCTCTTCCTCCGTGGACCGCAGCTCTTCTGTGCGGTCCATTGCCGATTCCAGCCTCCTGATTGGCTGGAATCGGCACGTGACGGGGCGGAGCTACACGGAGCCGGCATTCTGCACGAGCGGCCCCATTGAAGACAGCAGAAGACCCGGACTGCGCAAGCGCGGCTAATTTGGCCATCGGAGGCCGAAAATTAGTCGGCACCATGGGAACGAGGACGCCAGCAACGGAGCAGGTAAGTATAAAACTTTTTATAACTTCTGTATGGCTCATAATTAATGCACAATGTACATTACAAAGTGCATTATTATGGCCATACAGAAGTGTAAAGACCCACTTGCTGCCGCGGGACAACCCCTTTAAGGGAACCCTTGGGGCTCAGCGGCGTATGGAATTTCCTTGGTCAGCAGAAATCCTCCTAATGACTTCTAATGTCTAAACTACAGACACCAGTCTTCTTTTCTGAGCATAGTTCACCGCTAAACTCCCTTCCCTCCTCCCTTTCTGTCCTGCTCTCATAGGAGTCTATGGAAACTCCTGAGCACCATGCACCAAAGATAAGTCAGGCTCTATCTTTTTGTGCAGCACGAACCTTAGATGCATTGAAGCCATGCATGTCTGATCTTTGGAAGGTGCACGTTTTTTGCGCGTCTAAAATTCCTTCATCTGAACGTTTCTATAGGAAACCATTGGTTCTATTAGACGCGATCTTTTCAAGCACCTATTCTGCGCTAAAATCACACTTGTGTGAAAAAAACCGAAGGCCGCCTGCACACGGGAAGATTTGCATTGCGGAATCCACAGCAGGTGTCTGCCTCCGGGTTCCGCAACAAATACCGTCCATAGCATGCTGTGGAAAAAAAAATGATTCTTCCTGCACACTACCAGAATCCAATTGCGGTTTCAGCTCGCAGAGGAAAAAAAGGAAAGATCATAGCATGCTTAATTTTTGCTTGGACGGCTTCCATTAAAGCAAAATCGAAGCCATCCAATCCGTGGCCCTTCCCCAATTGATATTACAGAAAGGCTGCGTATACTGCGTCATTGAAAAGCAAGAGTTTCAAATAAAAACTGTACTGTGCATGTCTGACGGCGAGCCATGCGGACCATCCGTAGTACAGATTAAGAGAAAAGAAGGCAGGTACACGCAGACGCCGCTGCTGTCAGGGCCGGATTCCGCATGCGGAATCTGACCCGCCCTTGTGGAGGTGGCCTACACCTGAATTCAAGAAGGCGCTTTAAAGGATGAGAAGTAAATCAGCTGATAAACATGCAGATCTTCCAGTATAGCATTAACATAATACTGAATGCATGATCATAATTACTGCATCAGATGTAAATGTCAAACATTTGCAGCCTGTTAGAACCCCACTTAATGCATGTGATTAACTGGGATCTAGAAACGACAGAATTAAAGTGCCAAGTCTATAGATATTAAAAATCAGAAGTATAAAAACAAAAATCTCATAGGGGTTGTGGCAAGTGAGGGTCAGACTGCTGGGATCCCCACCGATCCTGAGAATGGAGGTCCTAAAGGATTCTCTCATGAATGAAGAGTCAGCTGTGTATGTGTGACACGGCTCCATTCATTAAAATAACAGCGCTGGAGACTGCTAAGCACTACTACTCGGCAATTTCTATCCCTCCCATTTAAAAGAATGGAGTGGCAGCATGCATGTGCGACACTCTGGTCCCCTGGTATCAGGAATCAGTGGGAGTCTCAATGGTTGGACCTCTACTGATAATAAATGGCTATCGTTTTCTCCCTAAAACCTGGCTACTTGGATTCTATACTTTATGTAGTGGATACCAGTTTTAAATTACATGGTGGCTTAGTGCCTTTTAGAGATTTGATAAAAGTTGTGTTTTGATGATTTTCCTGACATGATCCAAATTCAGGAAAAGAGCAACATAAAGCAGCATGGAGTGGTTAAAATCCATACATCCGTAAGATGTGTCTTTATTAGAGAAGAGATCTCTCTCTCTCCCCCACAGCCCCCCCCCCCCCCCCACCGAGCCTGCTCGGACCAGGAAGCAGTTACTCGAGAAGAGCGATGCTCGCTCGAGTAACTGCTTTATCCAAGCGTGCTCGCTCGTCTCTAGTCTTTATTCATCCATATTAAAAAGTAGACAAGCAGCTATGTTTCGACTCTATCACAGAGTCTTTTTGAAGCTCACTTGATAGTTGGGTTATTCAAATCAGTATTCTTTTTCTGTGGTACGGTTTACTGAAAAAGAGCAAGTTTTTTTTTTTTTTTTTTAAATAAATAAAGAAAGAAAGAAAGAAAAAAAAAAAACACCACCAGTCTTTGCTTACTTGACTGCAGCGGGGATGTCCCATTTATATGTCCTGTCGCATGGGGTAAGGTCTCATAATTACCAAAAGCAATTTGACAGAACAAAGTCCTTATAGGACCAAAAGGTCACAAAGTTTTACTTTGAATTTCGAGCAATTCACTTCTCAAGCATATTTCTGAGTGCTGAATACTGTACTATCTATGCGTAAGGATTGGGATCCTATTTCTGCACCACAAAAGTAGTTTTAATATCCTATTTGAGGGTACTGGTGTATCTTGACGCCACCGGAAGCTAGGGGTTTAACAGGGGTAATGCTTCTGTCACACCCCCAGCTGCCGATTGGGTCAAAATCTGAAGGTCCTGCAAGGTGTCGTTAGCTGGCTGTCCCCCGCCCATGGGTCCGTGCTCTCACAGAGGAGCGCTCCCTGTGCTGCACCGCAGATAGCTGCCTGTCCCCGAGCCCTGCTGCATTATGGCTCCCTGGTGTGGTTCACTGCACCCCCAACGCTCTGTTCTCTGTGCTGCCGAGCGCCTTATAGTAAAGTAATATGCCGGCGGAGGGTGGGGGAGAGGAAAGGGGGCCGGCGCCGCCAATGCCGCTTCACTTTGCTATCCACTGCCTGAGGCTGACCCCGCTCTGCACTTTAAGACAGAGGGTGGTATCACAGGCGGGTAAGGCCCTTTCTGAAGTGCAAATGCACGCCTGGAACAGGGGGACCTGCATGGCAACGAACAGATGCCAGTGCGGCCGCCAGCTTTCAGTGAGTGTACCAGGGCGGTGTGGCCTCCGTGCTGCTGCTGCTCTGGTGTCCCTGCTGAATCCCACCATGTGCAGTGAATGGGCCGCCGGCCGGGAAGCAGCGGTATGATTTACCTATAAGACGCATTCTGCACGGGCGCCGGGTAAATACCTTGCAGCTGCGGCTGGCTGCTCTCGGGTCCTGCGACTCACCATTCCGGACTCCCTTCTCTCCTCCGGTCATCGGGCTCTTGAGTCCTGCCACTTACCTCCCCCTGGTCTCCCTTCTCTGCTCACGACTCGCTTGTCCTGCACTGCTGATAGCTGCTCCTGTCCTCCTACTGCGCCCATGAAGCGGGGAACGTTCTCTCCATGCCTGGATGGAGGGGCGCGGCTCTGGTAACAGTTTGGAGGTGGGGGTGGGAGGCTGGAGGGGAGATGATGTTAGATGGGCAGCAAGCTCCTAGCAGCGTGGGGAATCAGTTTTGGCTGGGATGGAGGGTTTGTTTCAGTGTTAGACTTACATTATTAGCTGTAAATGCTTCCATGTTAATGCGGCCCTGCTCTCAAATGGAAGCATTTAGAGCTAATAATATGAGCTTAACACTGAAACGAACCCTAGCCCTCCATCCAAGGCAAAACTCATTCCCCACGCTGTTGGACCTTGCTCCAGGCAGCCAATCAGTAGCTTGCGGGCGTACACTGCCTATCGCTAGGTCTCCACCCATAATTGTGGTAGAGACAAGATACAGTAGTACTGCCCATACATACAAATTAAAGTTCATTTGAAATAGCCAATTTTGGTCATTTCAACAGACCATCATTTAAAATTATGCACAAAAATAGAAAAATGCAAAGTCCTACATCGGAGAAAAAAAAAAAAAAAAAAAAAAAAGCACATACAGAAAGGGAGGAATTGGGCTAAGCAGCAGCACATGTGAAAAAGAATTGTGTATACTATGAAGTGGTGTAGTACCAGAATGACCTGCAGAGTGTGCTAGTCAGGCAGTCTGATACCTGGAAAGTAGAAGTAAGGGTTAACACCTGATGGGTGTAGCAGGAAATGGTTGCATTTAAGCCAGTTCCTGCCAGAAGCAAAGGGGGGAATTTACAGCTTGGCAGTATAGGCCAGGCTGTGGTCCAGTTGGGTCTGTCACCTGGTCTGATTAGGGAAGATGCCCTCCAGATGCCCCAGGAGGAGTTAGTGACAGAACTCTGTGGGCTGTGAACCCTAATGTTTATGTGGATTGTGTCTAATTAACCTGTATGCTGTGAATAAAGGCTGGCAGGAGCCAGATTTAAAGAAAAACTTCAGTCTGCTGGAGCCTGTTTTCGTGTGAGGTGGCCTTTCCGGTATCAAAAGTGGGCAATCCCGTGGCAAGCAGACCCCAACTTTTCACATATGTTCGAGGATGTGCTGGCACAAAATGGAATGGTGCACAAAACTGCAGAGAGCAACGCATATATTGAGGACGTCAGCGGTGAGCAGCGTTGCTGGAGTTTAAAGGGCCAGGAGGCGGAAAAGCTCTGGTTGCTGTGTGGAGTGACAAAAGTCTGCTAGCTGCAGTTAAAGGGCCAAGAGGCTGAAGTTTGCGGTTGCCATGGGCAACAGGCGTCGACAACGGGAGCCTATCACCAGGGGTCGGATGGACTGCATCTGGAGGTGTGACAACACGGACGGTCGTGCACCAGAGAGTCCAGTGGCCAGTTCCAGTAAAGTTGGAGGGGAGAACCTGCCAGCTGATAGTGGGTGGGTTCCCACTGTTTGTGGACTTGGATCCGCAGCAGGACAAGTCTACTGTAATGCCAGCTGTTTTGCTATTTCTCTGTTGCGGTCCAGAAACTGATAAGAGGGAGAGTTAAAGGGGTTGTCTCACGAAAGCAAGTGGGGTTATACACTTCTGTATGGCCATATTAATGCACTTTGTAATATACATCGGGCATTAAATATGAGCCATACAGAAGTTATTCACTTACCTGCTCCGTTGCTGGCATCCCCGTCTCCATGGCTCCGTCTAATTTCGGGGTCTTCTTGCTTTTTTAGACGCGCTTGCGCAGAAGGGTCTTCTACCTTCTTGACGGTCCGGGCACGAGCGGTGTTCTGGCTACGCCCCCTTCTACGCGTCATCGCGTAGCTCCGCCCCGTCACGCGTGCCGATTCCAGCCATGCAGGAGGCTGGAATCGGCAATGGAACACACAGAGCCCATGGTGCACCATGGGAGAAGACCCGCGGTGCACCATGGGAGAAAACCGCAGTGCATCCCTGGGAAAGGACCGGTGGCCATCTTGGGAGAACAATTTTATAAGTTCATCTTTCATCACATCGGTGAGTAGCAAGCGGTTTAAAAACCGCTTTAAAATGCTATTTTATGCCAGGGGTGTGACAGGGGGAATGGGCTAATGTAAAATTTTGATGTTTGCCGCGAGACAACCCCTTTAAAGATTTGAGACTCCCTATGATACAGTGACATGGGTCCTGACAAAGTGCAAGAGACTGCCAGTAGAATTTGTGCTGGGCATGGACTTTCCCCATTTTTTCCAACTGTGGGAGGGAAAGGATCCGCAGAAGGCTCACACAAAAGCTGCAAGTGTGAACTGTATTCAAGGACTGTCATCTGGGGGTCCAGAGAACCACCTATCAAGTCGGGGGAGTGGGGAGAGCACTCCAAGGACAGAGGAATTAATAAAATACGGACTGGAATATTCTAATAAAGCAAAGCCAGACAAAATGCATAACATGTCATTTTTTGCAGCTCGGTGCAGGGAATGTGCACAATGTGAACTGACATCCATTACTCCTAAAGTGTCATGTGTGGGGGATTGTGGAATGTTTTCTAGGTATGATGTGGATAGAAATGTTCCCCAGTGTGAACAGGTTGCAATAAGGAGTGCAGCTGACACCCATGTGGGGGTCAGTGCAAATATACCTCTAGTGAAAGAGGGAAGAAATAATGAAGATAGTGTGTGTAGGACTAAAAATGCGGGAATTAGTACAACTATGCCTTTAGAGAGAGGGGATAGATAGTACTAGGGGTGCAAGGAAGAGAAAAAAGAAAAAGGCTGCTGCTAGTGAGACAAGTGAGGTTGTCAGTGCTGATCCTGAGGTCCAGAGCGAGACCAGAAGATTCCTGATAGAAAAGGAAAATATTCTCTAGGAAGCTGAGCAGCTGAAAGCAGAGAATGCAGCTCTCTTAAAGGAGAATGCGCATCCTCAGAGATTGGCTAAAGAGGAAGCTGATCACCGGGTGTTACTGGAACAGAAAAATGTTCAGTGTGAACAGAGCTTAGAAAAAATAAGAAGTGAGAAAAAGTAGTATGAGGGATATCTTTTAACAGCCTATGAAGAGATACAAGACCTCAGAGATGTAGCCAGAGATGAGGCTGATCGCAGAGTATGTCTGGAGGCACAATCTGTATAGTGTAAACAGGACTGTTAGAAACTGCAAATGAAAACTCAAGAGTTGGAGATGACGTGTTGCAAGTTAGAGCTTCTACAGATACACGTAATCAAACTACAGGTTTGCAGAATCAAGTTGCAGAGTTGAAAATGCAGTTAGAAAAGAAAAATGGTGACTTGGAGTGTCAAATAAGTCAGCACAAGGAAGAGCTGGAAATGGAGAAAGCTGCTTGCAGCCGGGCAGAGAAGCAAGCAGAGATCTTGAAAGACATATAAGGTTACAAGGAAAACCAGGAAGCGCTTTATGAGCAAGTGGTGATCCAGCTACAGATGAGCTGGGATGAAGAAGCTGAAGAATATGAAACTTAACTCCAGGAGCTGGAACGGAGTCATGCGTTAGTTATGGGGGCACTGTCCAAGCAGTTGGAGCAAACTGGAAAGGTGAAAGAAACATTGAAAAGAGAGTATTGAGCTGACCCAAAAGGTGAAGGGGTTGTTGGAAGACAAGCGTGCATCTGAATGCAAGAGAAATGCAGTAGAAATGCAGCTTCAAGAGCCACAAGTAAAAGTCACTGAAGGTGACAGGGTGTAGACAGAGCTGTCTGAGCAGGTGAATAGACTGCAGGTGGAGCTGGAAGCTAAGACTGAAGAGTCTCAGAGGCTGGTACAAGAATAGACAGAGCAGAGGCTTGGTCTCAGTGCACACCTAAAGATAATGCAAGATAAGAGAGATGTGTTCCTCAAGGGGTTAGAGGAAGATGCACAAACTAAGAGAGACAGACCTGTCAAAGGAGATTGCAACACTTCAGGCTGAAATGTCTGTTCTGGAAAAGAAAAGGGAGAAGAGTGCAATGTGCTTGGATTCTGCGAAAGAGCAGAAAAAAGAAATACAAGAGGAGTTAGAGGTTACAAGGCGGCAGTATGAAGAAAAGACAGCTGCCTATGATAAGCTTGAGAGGGTTAAAGTAAGTCTTCAGCAAGAGTTAGAAGAGGTTTCTGTGGAGCATGGTCTCCAAAATGAGCTTGCGCCCAAACTGGGGAAACCACAGAAAATATGTGAACAGCAGCTTACTGATGAGAAAAGCAGGTCTGCAAGATATGCCATTGAACATGAGCGGGCTGAAGAAAGGGTCTGTAAGAAAGAGACGGAAGTGTTAAAGGGGTTGTCTCGCGCCGAAACGGGTTTTTTATTTTTTCCATAGGCCCCCCGTTCGGCGCAGGACAACCCCAAAGGATGTGTTAAAAAAAAAAAATTTTCTTACTTACCGAATCCCCGCTCTGCGACGTCTTCCTTCTTCTTCCTTCACCAAGATGGCCGCCGGGATCTTCACCCACGATACACTGCGGGTCTTCTCCCATGGTGCACCGTGGGCTCTGTGCGGTCCATTGCCGATTCCAGCCTCCTGATTGGCTGGAATCAGCACACGTGACGGGGCGGAGCTACGAGGACCAGCTCTCCGGCACGAGCGGCCCCATTCACCAGGAAGAAGACCGCACAGCGCAAGCGCGTCTAAAAAAGCAAGACGACATCAGAATTAGACGGATCCATGGCGACGGGGACGCTAGCAACGGAGCAGGTAAGTGAATAACTTCTGTATGGCTCATATTTAATGCACGATGTACATTACAAAGTGCATTAATATGGCCATACAGAAGTGTATAACCCCACTTGCTGCCGCGAGACAACCCCTTTAACTTTGACATGCACCCTGAAAGTGATGTCAGAGAAAAAGGTGCTGTTCCAAAAGTTCGCCAGGAATTTAAAGGGTTGTCCCGCGCCGAAACGGTTTTTTTTTTTTCAATAGCCCCCCCCCCCCCCGTTCGCAGGGCTTCTGTGCGGTCCATTGCCGATTCCAGCCTCCTGATTGGCTGGAATCGGCACGTGACGGGGCGGAGCTACGAGGAGCCGCTCTCCGGCACGAGCGGCCCCATTCAGAAAAGAAGACCGGACTGTGCAAGCGCGTCTAATCCGGCGATTAGACGCTGAAAATTAGACGGCACCATGGAGACGAGGACGCTAGCAACGGAACAGGTAAGTGAATAACTTCTGTATGGCTCATAATTAATGCACAATGTACATTACAAAGTGCATTAATATGGCCATACAGAAGTGTATACCCCCACTTTGTTTCGCGGGACAACCCCTTTAAGCGTGAAGATGAAACGCTAGGCAGCAAAGTGTCATGTTGCTGAAAAGAGGGTTCAGAGACTAGTGCGGTCTAGGACCCAGTTCAGACAGCAAATAAAAGAGAAGGGCTTGTGGAAGATTCCCAATACTAATGCTGGAAATCGAACTCTGGTACAAGGAAAACGCAAGGGCGTAGTCCAACAACCGGTGGCAGGAATGAAGAATTGTAAAAATAAGACAAGTGGTGAAGCATACTAAATTATATGAAGGTGACCTGGGTGTTACAGATGAACAGTTAGTAAAGACTGGGACAGTCTGGAGGAAAGAAATCAATCACTTCTGTAAACAAGAGAAAAGTCACTGAGCAAGTGAGAGTTGAGCAAAAGTTGAAGACTGAACAGACCTCTAAAGTACAAGAGACCAAGGAGAAGGCAGAAGGTGTAACTGCTGAAGCAGAGAAGGCCACTAAGGTAACAGAGACTGGGGAAAAGGCCTCAGAAATTACTCCTGTCCTGGATAAGGAAGTCGTGCAAACGAATGAAAGTATCTTTGTGATAGAGGGCACAAAAGTGGAAATAAGTGCACATGCCGCTACTGAAGTGCAGACTGAAGAAATGGCTCCTGCAACAGTTGAACAGATGAGTGATGTACAATGTGAAGTATCAAATATGGGAAGAGAGAGTATTCAAAAAGATCTAGAAAATCTTGAACAGTGGGTGGTGACTTACAGAATGGTATTTAACAAGGAGAAATGCAAAGTCCTACATCTGGGCAAGAAAAATGAAATAAAAAAGCACATACAGAATGGGAGGAATTGGGCTAAGCAGCACATGTGAAAAAGACTTGGGTATACTATGTAGTGGTATAGTACCAGAATGACCTGCAGAGTGTGCTAGTCAGGCAGTCTGATACCTGGAAAATAGAAGTAAGGGTTAACACCTGATGGGTGTAGCAGGAAATGGGGGGGGGGGGGGGAGGGGGAGTTACAGCTTGGCAGTATAGGGCAGGCTGCAAGCTGAGGTCCAGTGTGGACCAGTTGGGTCTGTCACCTGGTCTGGCGGAGGGAGACGCCCCCTCCAGATGCCCCAGGAGGAGTTAGTGACAAAATCCTGTGGGTTGTGAACACTAAAGTTTATGTAGATTGTGTCTAATTTACCTGTATGCTGTGAATAAAGGCTGGCAGGAGCCAGATTTAAAGAAAAACTTCAGTCTGCTGGAGCCTGTTTTCGTGTGAGGTGGCCTTTCCGGTATCAAAAGTGGGCAATCCCGTGGCAAGTAGACCCCAACTTGTCACAACTAATAGATCATAGACTGAATAAGAGTCAACAATGTGATGCAGCAGCCAAAAAGACAAAACACAATTCTGGGATGTATTAAGGTAATTATTATAGATGAGCGAACGTACTCGGATAAGCACTACTCGTCCGAGTAATGTGCTTTATCCGAGTATCGCTGTGCTCGTCTTGAAAGATTCGGGGAGCGCCGCTGCTGACAGGTGAGTTGCGGCGGGGAGCAGGGGAGAGCGGGCGGGAGAGAAGGAGAGAAAGATCTCCCCTCCGTTCCTCCCGGCTCTCCCCTGCAGCTCCCCGCTCCGCGGCGCTCCCCGAATCTTTCAAGACGAGCACAGCGATACTCGGATAAAGCACATTACTCGGACGAGTAGTGCTTATCCGAGTACGTTCGCTCATCTCTAGTAATTATCCCCCTATACTCTTCCTTAGTCAGACCTCATCAGGAATAGTGTGTCCAGTTCTGGGCACCCACTTTAAAAAAAAAAAAAAAGACAAACTGGAGCAAGTTCAGAGAAGAGCTACCAAGATGGTGAGCGTTCTGCAAATCATGTCCTATGAGGAACGGTTAAAGGATCTGGGAATGTTTAGCTTGCAAAAAAGAAGGCTGAGAAGAGCCTTAATAGCTGTCTACAAATATCTGAAGGGCTTTCACAGTGCAGAGGGATCAGCCCTATTCTCATTTGCACAAGGAAAGATTAAAAGCAATGGGATGAAACTGAAAGGGAAGAGACACAAAGTAGATATTAGGAAAAAAGTCTAACAGTGAGGGTGATCAATAAGTGGAACAGATTACCACAGGAGGTGGTGAGTTCGCCTTCAATGAAAGTGTTCAAAACAAAAGATGGACAAATATCTGTCTGGGACGATTTAGTGAATCCTGCACTGAGCAGGGATCCGGAACAAGATGACCCTGGAGGTCCCATCCAACTCTACCATTATATGATTCTATGGTGGAATCCGATGCAGAGTTTGCCAAGGATTCGCACACGGATTTAGCCCTGTAAAATAGGAAAGATCCATGTGTGGCATTTCTGACGGGATTTGTAAGGAGCCACATCACTTCTTCATATGGAATTTTAGATTAGTTTCCACAAGGGGATTCTACCCATTGAGAAGTCAAAATCGCTGCAAAGTAAAGGGGGGTTTCTGTTGTGGTTTTAGAGGCCGAATATGAGCAGAAGGGTCCATGTTGAACCTTCCGTGTGAACATGCACTAAGGGTGGCTTCATACAGGCCTATTGCATGTGCAGAATTAGCGCATGCAATACACAGTAATCAGTAGATCCTACTGATTTTAACGGGTTCACTCACATTCCTTTTTATTTTTGCCAGTGCATTTCTTGCGCATGCAAAAAAGAACATGCTTTATCTTTCTGCACATTTGTACACCGGAAGGGGCCCAAAGAAGAGGGGGTGCGCAAATGTGCATGTAATACGCACACAAATGCTCAATACGCTGCGCAAACCAGCCAGGAAAAGCATATTCACCGGGACCAGATTAGGTTTTATAACCATTTAAATCAGAGCAAGGAGGTGCACCCAACCCATGTGAAAATACCATGCCTGCACAAATATGTATAGTACAGTACACAAGGACGAGTGCAAACATGTTGTGCTGAGGCGAGCGTATTTGCGCATACGCTCGTCTGAAGTGCAAGTGTCAACACCTGAGCGGCAGCCATAGAAATGCTAAAATATTTAAATACTGAGAAAACTGCATCATCATCAATAAACATACAGTCCTAAACATAGCACTAATAGAGCTGTCACACCCACTCAACCTGCTCACTACTACACAGTGCTATTTCTCCATTTACTATGTACATGTCCGCTCGACGGGCTAGGGGTCAGGTAGACTCCACTAATACCCTGCACATCTACAACCTTATCTCTACAGTAGCCTCCATCGCCACCCTCACTGCCAGCCCTAATGTTCTCTTTCTACACCTTCCCCAAACATACTTCATCCACATTAGCCCCTCCCTCATCCTCGCCCATGCATAGCTCACACACACACTTCATCTTCCTCAAATGCCCCCATCTCCCCCACACTGCCAATAACTATCATAGCCACCCTCACAAATCCCCCCTCTCGCCTGCTCACCCTCGCTACCCTACTTCTTCTAGCGGCTGGGGACATATCCCCCAATCCTGACCCACCTTGTATAGCTCCCTACCAAAATCCCCATCCCCACGTAATTCAATTGTGCCCTATGGAACTCTGTCTACATTCAACAAACTCCCTACTATCCATGACTTCTTCACCACCAAACGTCTCAACCTGCTCACCCTTACTGAAATGTGGATACAGCAGTCCAATTCTACCTCCCCCGCTGCGTTGTCCTATGATGACCTGCAGTTCTCCCACACCCCAGATCGGACGACCGGCGTGGCAGAGGAGTAGGCGTTCTTCTCTCACCGAATTGCACCCTCCAGGTCATTCCCTCAGTTTCCTTGCTCACCTTTTTGTTGTTCGAAGTGCACACCCTACGACTTTTCCATCCACTGTCCCTGAGCATCGCTGTCATCTATCGGCCTCCAGGTCCCACCTGCCTATTCCTTGACTATTTTGCCGCCTGTCTCCCCCACTTCCTATCCTGTGAAATCCCAACCCTCATCCTCACTGACTTCGACATCCCCACTAATGACTGTGTCTCCCCTCTGCCTACCAGCTTTTAATGCTCACCTCCTCCCTCGGCCTGTCACAACTCTCAGACTCCCCCACTCACAGGGACGGCAACACCCTTCATCTAATTTTGCAGGGCCTCTGCTCTGGGTCCAATTTCGCAAACACCCCCTCCCACTCTCGGATCACAACCTGTTCTTTTTCTCCATCAGGCACCCTAGCATCTCCCCAGACCCTCCCACCTATCGCACTTCTAGGAACCTACAGACGGTCTGCACCCAACAGTTCATAGAGACGTTACAGTCCTCTCTGTGCCGCATCTCACCCCTCTCATGCCTCAATCTGAAGGTGGTGAAATAGTGTTTGGCAGCCAGAAGCGCCCTGGATGATGTCGAGGGGCAACTTATCCTTACTAAATCTCCTCAACCTCTTTTCTGTACACAGTTGAGCTATTCAGCCTAAAAGGACACTGCTCTTTCCTGGTTCTCCTATCTCTCTGACCGCTCTTTCAACGTTTCCTTCGCTGGCTCTACCTCCTCTCCACTTTCTCTCGCTGTTGGGGTTCCCCAGGGCTTGGTCTTCAGTCCCCTCCCCATATCGACATGGCGGACAAACCATCTGCAAATTTGGCCTCCAAAACTATCCCTACGCTAATGACACACAGCTATACACCTCTTCCCGCGAAACCTCAGCACCATTCCTCTAAAATATCACAACTGTCTGTCCGTTGTCTATCACCATGTCACCCCTTTTTCTCAAACTTAACCTCTCTTAACAAGTCAAACCAGAAGAGGAGAAAAAAATTGCGTCAAGAACGCACAAAACATGCCAAGCCAACCTCAAGGTTGTAGACCTTCAACCCTTAAGACCAATCAGACATATAGAGAAGAGGTTGCAGCATAAAAGGTGCTTCAAAGTATTATGAAAATAAGACTTTTTTGAACATGGATTCACCGCCTTGTTTCATATCA
This sequence comes from Eleutherodactylus coqui, assembly GCF_035609145.1. Lineage (NCBI taxonomy): Eukaryota > Metazoa > Chordata > Amphibia > Anura > Eleutherodactylidae > Eleutherodactylus > Eleutherodactylus coqui. Next base: position 278,151,928 of record NC_089837.1, on the reverse strand, counting down.
GCGGCTTGATAAAGACCATAACAGGTCGAAACGCTGCCTTTTTTTTTTTTACAATAATGTTTATTGATTTTTCAATTAAACATACATACAAGGAAAAAGCATTATGAAGAGTTTTCCAGTTTTGATATAAGAGGGTAGAACAATCCTTGCATTTTTCAAATAAGGTAATGGTAAACAATCGTTATTTTAAAACACAACTGTCAATGCCAATTTCCGGAAAGACAATATGCAATAAAAAAAGAAAACAATGGCCTGGCCAGGGCCAAATGGTATTTCGGGGGGTGTTCCCTCTCTCAGGACTGCCGCCCGTAGGGCAAAGGCACCGTGAGGGCATGTTTAGATTAGTAGGTTCATTCCTGCCGTAGGGAGGGCATAACTTATCCATGGGGTCCATATGCTTAGGAATTTGTCATATTTATTTTCGGTTATTGAAGTAAGTTTTTCGTTTATCATATACCAGTTTATGCGGCGTTTAACTTCAGAGAAATCTAGTGATGCTTTACGCCAGGAATGGGCAATGGTTTGTTTTGTGGCTAAGAAGAGGAAAGATATCAGTTTTCTGGAGTTTGGGGATATATCCTTGATCTTTTTGTTCAACAGGGCCTCCCAAGGGTTTTTGCGTAAGTTATGAAACGTTACAGAATAAATTAGGGAGTATGTTCTGATCCAAAGTCTTTTGACCCTGGGACAGGACCACCATATATGGAGAATGTCTCCAGGGGAGGAACAGCCCCTGAAGCAATCCTTAGAGTAGCCCGGGACGGCATGTGCAATTCGTGTTGGGACTAGATACCAGCGAAGGAGAATTTTGTAGGAGGTTTCCAACATTAATATGTTGCGGGCCCCTTGATTGGTTGAATTCCAGATCTGTGACAACTCCTCCTCACTCAAAACGTCCCCCAGATCCCGCTCCCACCTGGCCACGTAAGGTAGCTGAGTGCGGTAAGTGGTATGAAGAAGATTCGAATGGATCTGAGAAATGAGGCCTTTTGCCTGCGGGTGTTTAAGACAGAAGGATTCGAAGGGGGTAAGGGTGTGTGGAGCATCTGTATTTTTCAGGAGGACAGCCAGTTTTTTAACTGTAGATAACTGTAGATAACGGAATAATTCCGAGAGTGGTATGTCCTTATTTTTCTGTACGTTAGGGAATGCGGTCACACCTTCACGAGAAAGTACAGAGAAAGCAAGTCGCCAGCAGCACAAATTGTATATCCCTCCAGGGGTTGGGCATAGATTATGCAGTAGCCAAAGAGACAGGTGATTGAATCCTGATCACCAAAAACACATGCAGCAATAAGAAAGACTTCGGCAGCATCCAGGGTGCAAATGGATATCCAAAGTTTTATTCCCCCATCACAGAAAAACGGGCAACGTTTCGGCCATGTTGGCCTTTGTCAACATGGCCGAAACGTTGCCTGTTTTTCTGTGATGGGGGAATAAAACTTTGGATATCAATTTGCACCCTGGATGCTGCCGAAGTCTTTCTTATTGCTTCATGAGAAAGTAAGTGGCGAATTTTAGTGATGCCGCTGTGTCCAGTTTTGAAAAGCTAAAGGGGAGTCGTAACCCGTCAAAAATAGCGGATTACGTAAGAGTGGCAGCAAGGGTAGGTGGGAGGAGAGCAGATTCCCGGAGTGCTTTATGGAGTCCCAAACTCTTAGAGAGTGTTTTATAATTGGATTAGTTATTACAGGCCTATGAGTCGGGGGGATCCATAGTAGTGAATCTACTGTGAGGGGGTGAATTTCCATGGCCTCTATCGAAAGCCAGAGAGGGGTATTTGTAGTGGAGTGTAGGGACGCCAACTGGGCCGCCTAGTAGTATTTTGTAAGCTGTGGGAGTCCCAAGCCTCCTTGTCGTCTATGTCTGTACAAGGTGGAACGTGCCACTCTGGGGATAGAGCTATTCCAGATAAAGTGGAGGGTCATCTGTTGAAGGGTTTTCAAAAATGCCCTGGAACCTGAACCGGAAGAGCTCTGAAAAAATAGAGAAGTTTGGGAAGGAATGACATCTTCAAGGAGTTCACCCTCCCAATCCATGATATGTGGTATTTGTCCCAGCCTTCCAACATTAGACGAAATTTTCGGAGGAGTGGTATGTAATTTTGTGTGTATAGCTTTTCATATGAGTTTGTCAAGCTCACTCCCAGATAACCCAGTGACCCCGTCAACTACTGAAATGGAAAATTAGCTTGTAGTAAGGACAGTATGTGTGGAGGTAGGGTGAGATTGAAAGCTTTTGATTTGGTTTCATTGATTTTTAAACCAGAGATTGACCCGGACCTGGACAGTTCCGCCATGAGATTTGGGATTGTAATGTAGGGGGATGATATTATGGCGAGAATATCGTCTGCGAACATGCTGATTTTGTGGTGGACCCCTGCAATTTCTATTCCTCTAATGTTAGGATTATTTCGAATCTTTATAGCTAAGGGCTCTAAGGCCAAAATGAAGAGGAGCGGGGAGAGTGGGCAGCCCTGCCTTGTGCCCCGCTGGATCGTAAAGTTGTCAGAACAAAAGCCCTTGTAACGAACAAAGGCTCTTGGGGAGTTATAAAGGATGCGTAGCCAAGTTAAAAACTCGGCAGGAAACTTCCAATGCTCTAATACCGAAAACAGGTATGTCCAGCTCAAGGCATCGAAGGCTTTGTAAACATCCAGGGAGAGCAGCATTGCAGGGATGCCCCTAGCTTGACAGATATGTGTGAGGTGTGTTATCCGGCGGATGCTGTCTGGGGCTTGGCGGCCGGGGACGAAACCTACTTGATCTCTTCCGATTATAGATGGTAATGCCGTATTTAATCGCGAGGCTAGAATTTTAGTGAGGAGTTTTATATCAATATTAATTAGAGAAATAGACCGGTAGCTTTGTTTGTCCAGCGGATCTCTCTCGGGTTTGGGAATCATGCTAATAGCTGCCATGAGTGATGTTTATCCAATGTGTTGGCCGTTTCGCACTGCATTAAAGTAGTTAGCAAAATGCGTTTGAAGTAGTGGGGAGAATTTTTTTTATAGTAAGAAGCGGAGAAGCTGTCTGGCCCTGGGCGTTTATTTACTTTAAGCGTTTTTATTGCATCCTTGACCTCATCTGGAGTAATTTTGGCTGCCAGGCGTTCCAGTAGTGATTCTGGTAGTGTAGGGAGTGTGGTGTCTCGAAGGTATGTGTCCTGAAGGTCTGTTGGCACGTTTTGTGGTTGAGAGTATAATTTGGCTAAGAAGTGTCTGAATTCGGCTGTTATGGTCAACGGGTTTGCCGTGACAGTGCCCTGTTGTGTGCGGAGCCTAAAGAAAGGGTTCACTGTGGGGTGGGTGCGAAGTCTGCAGGCTAGTGGCGTTGTTGGTTTATTATTTAGTATGTAATACCGTTGATGGGACCAACGTAATTTTCTTTCAACCAATTCTGTGATACACAGATCCAATTCTGTCTTAGTTTGCGAAAGGGCCTTCGTATTTTCTCGGGATGGACATTTTTTAGCGGCTTCTTCTAATTGTAAAACTTTCTGTTCAAGGTCTAATTGTCTTTGCAAGCGCTCCTTTTTCTTCCGAGAGGAAATTTGGATCAGGGTACCGCGGAGTACTACTTTGTGAGCTTGCCAGAGGGAAATGGGGGATAAGACAGAAGAGCTGTTAATGGTAAAATATTCCTCAAGTTTAGGTGTTAATAGAGCCATTATCTCGGGGAGCGCCAACAAAGAATCGTTAATAGTCCAGGAGGTATTAGTAGGTTTTGACATTAGAGAGTTGCAGGTTATGGAAACTGGACTGTGGTCGGACCAAGGGACGGAGAGGATTTTAGATTGTGAAATTTGGGGTAGAAATGAAGCCGGTACTAGTATGTGGTCTATTCTCCTGTATAGAGAATGTGGGGCAGAGAAGTGTGTGAAGTCGTTCCCTCTTTTTTTAAGATGAAACAACAAAGTGTCTTATTTTCATAAAACTTTGAAGCACCTTTTTATGCTGCCACCTCTTCTCTATATGTCTACTCCATATCAGTATCTGGTACCATAACACCCAGACAGCATGCCCGCTGTCTTGGGGTCACTCTGGACTATGACCTCACCCTCACCCACAAAACTCTTCACAGCGCCGCGCCACATTGCCTCCCTCCTGTCCGTACACCACCCAGCCTGCGCATTCCGATCAGCTGACACATTTAGATTAAATGCCCCTCTGATACGATGCTCACATGCCCACCTCCAGGACCTCTCTAGAGCAGCACCGGTCCTCTGCAACGTGTTACTCCAAAACACCCAGACAATCCCCGATGTATGGAATTTCACACGGGCGACATGGCATTGCCGCGAGAAAACCGCAGTGATATCGCTGGTCCGTGTGATATCGCTGCGTCTTCTTGCGCCAATATTCCGATTGTGTAGCGCTACAAAGTCGCGCCACTGTGTAGCCCTATATGTGAGGATTTATTTATTCTTTTTTTTTTTTTTGGAGGGCGGGGGGGAGGGGGGGTTGAAATATAAGCCTTACCCCAAAAATCCGCCATAGCTGAAGAAATTAAAAAAAAAAAAAAAAAGTATACATCACCTCTCCTGCGCTTTCCATGGCTCCGCCGCATCTTCTCATGGGGCCCGGCCCTGATCATCATCTTCTCTTCTGGACGGTGATTGAAAAATCCCTGTCTCTCGGAAGCGCTGACTGTGATTGGCTGACACCTAGCCAAATCACAGCCAGCAGTTGATGAATGGCTGAGAGTGGCTAATTTAGTGCTGGCTGTGATTGGCTAAGCGTCAGCCAATCACAGCCAGCACCTCCAGGAGGCAGGGATTTTTCAATCTCCGGCCAGAAGAGAATGGAGAGAAACAGGGCCGGGACCCGGGGGAGAAGATGCAGCTGGGCTGACAGCGCTTCTAAGGTGATGTATGTGTTTTTTTTCCCCTGCAGTCACGGCTTAGATTAGGGTTTTGACAGTAGGATTTCCTACTGTCAAAGTTGCATCGCACGACAATGCGCTTTTGTGCGATGCAACAAGGAGGAAGGCTCCATAGGGAAACATGGGTTACAAAACCTCACGAGTCGCGAGCATATCACCGTACCCACAAGGTTTTTGTGTCGTGTTGTTGCATGCTACAAAACATTGCATGTGTGAAGCAACCCATAGAAAAGTATAGGCTTCACATACATGTGATTTGTAGCATTGTAGCAACGCAACAAAATTGTGTGACTGTCGCCCGTGTCAACGAGGCTTAAAACCGCACCTTTTCGGGGCATACCAAATCTCCTGATCCAATATCCTCCCCCCCCCTCCTCCCCATCGCTCCCCACACTTTCCACTTTGCCTATCATATACATTTTCTGCCCCTACCCGGTTCGGTTTCCTAATAACTAAATACCACGTGAATTTATGTACTGTTTGTGTTCCCCCGTGCCTCATCTCCTGCCCCTGTGTCACCCCAACCCCGTCTCTTTCCAAATAATTGTATACCACATATAATTGTCGTTCTGTTTTGTATTCCCTCATGCTTTGAAAGCGCTGCGGAATAAGTTGGCGATTTACAAATAAAGATTTATTACCAGTGGAAAATACATTGGTATTCATGGAACAGATAAGCATGCTGAAGCTGATTACAATGCAATGCCCTCTGTAGATCAAATGACAAGGTGATGGGAGATGAGCTCCACTAAAAATGGAGCCCAAGTCCCCATTTATACAGGACGACTGAGAGCTAAACGATGTGCACGAGCGAGTGTCAGTAATGCTAATTGTTTGCACTCGTGTAGAATGTTTAGGCAGGCAGATCATCGCTGAGTATCACCAACTTCTTGCTCAGCCCTTCACGTTGTATGTGAAACACTGAGCCGGGAGCGTTTAGACGCAACGAGAAGTGAGCGAACTATTAATGATTTTTATGCTGGTTGAAACTGAGTGACAAAACGAAAAGTAAATGACTAGTGCACAATGCCTTTGCATTTAACTATGGACAGATGATCTGGATGGATATTAGAGCAGAGCATAACAAAGTAGTACCAGAAGGTGCAGGATGATAGGGCCTAGTGGCTGGGGAGATTATCAGCATCTTCCAACACTGCATACAGCCCCCTGTAATAAAAGTTCTCTAGCCCTATCATAGGTTTTTGATCCTCTCTTACTGCTTATAACTTGGAGTGAATGTAATAAACAATGACGCTGCTTTACATAGACTGCACCTCCCTGTATCGAAGACTCACATTAGCTTACAAATGACAATGTTCTACCTTCTTTCTGTCAATGCAGAAAGCCCCTGAGTGGTTGTTTCTCAGAAAATCATTATTGTGTATTGTGTTCCTCCCCACAGCATACTGTTCACAACAGGGTGGCAGGGAAGGGGCTGATTTTGCCATGGTCAGTCCTCCAGTTTGCAGAAGCATAGAATCCATACAAGCTGACAGTTTTAATGAAAACCAAATACAAAAAGTCTTCATTTTCAAAAACATACCGATTAAAAAAAATGCAAAAAAAAACAAATTGGTGCAAAGGTGTACATAGCCTTTAAATAGTCACTATAGATTGCCTATCATATTAACATAAGCATTTTCAATGTGATAACTTGAAAATTTGCAATTTACAGGGAAAAAAAACACACTTTCTGCCTTAAAAATTGCTCCAAAGTACTGGCCACTTCCTTCTAATATGCTATCCACTGCCTATTGTCAAGTGATGCCTGTCTCTAGTTACAACAGTTTAAAGGGAGTGGAGGGTAGGGCTTAGCTAGCACAAGCCTGCCTTCTCAGGTGGGAGACTCTCTGTGGATATTCCACAACAGAATACCCACAACATTTGCACAAGAATTCCACAATAGCCAAATCCTCACCTAGATGGTGCGGATGTGGCCTTATTTTCACTTGTAGAACTGCTGCAGAATTCAACCCTGTATATCAAGAGCTGAATTCCACACCGCAATTTCACAGCATAAATTGGCATGCTGCGAAATAAGAATCTGCTGCCGGTTTGTCATAGAAAATATCTGCATCATGGGAAGATTTTTCTTTTTTTTTTTTTATAAATCCCCTCCATGTGGCTTGTACTGTAAACGCTGAGGCAATTGTGCTAGTGGAAAGTAGTCAGCGGATCCTGCTCATGTGAAGGCAACCTGAACGGGCTCAGTGTAATGCATAGATAGATAATCTGGATCAAAGGCTCTATGACTTGTAAACTTAGGGGCTCTAACCCCCCTAGCGATAGGTTTTCTTGCTATGCGAGAGTGAGTTAAAATGCATGATTATGAAACCGATAATTTACAATGGTTTCATACTTATTTGCTTTGTGTGTACTCAAGCCTCGCAGCAATAAGAAAAACCTGCGCTATCGCCCATTGTTTTCAATGGGGCAAGCGGCAACAGTGCTGGCCCCATTGAAAACATAGGGAGTACATCGTGCTCCTTTAACACAGCTGTGACATCTATTCTTCCGTAGTCAGACTTCAATGTGTGTCCAGTTCTGAGCACCCAACTTTAAAAAAAGACAGACAAACTGGAGCAAGTTCAGAGAAGAGCTACCAAGATGGTGAGCGTTCTGCAAATCATGTCCTATGAGGAACGGTTAAAGGATCTGGGAATGCTTAGCTTGCAAAAAAGAAGGCTGCGAAGAGACTTAATAGCTGTCTACAAATATCTGAAGGGCTGCCACAGTGCAGAGGGATCAGCCCTATTCTCATTTGCACAAGGAAAGACTAAAAGCCAATGGGATGAAACTGAAAGGGAGGAGACAAAAATTAGATATTAGAAAAAAAACTTTCTGGCAGTGAGGGTGATCAATGAGTGAACAGTTTACCACGAGAGGTGGCGAGTTTCCTTCAATGGAAGTCTTTAAACAAAGGCTGGAAAAGTATCTGTCTGGGATGATTTAGTAAATCCTGCATTGAGCAGGGGGTTGGACCCGATGACCCTGGTGGTCTCTTCCAACTCTACCATTCTATGAATGATAAATTACATGTAAACGTGGGCAGTTGTGCACTATTTGTTTACTTGTTGTTAGCTGCAGGTCTTTAGCCAGCATAAAAAACATCATTGGGCAGCTGAAGAGGTTTCATTTGAATAGAATGAGTTTTTATTTGCCTTGCATACACAATGAGTATATGGTTTACTCATGCAGGGAAAAGACAATGAAATCTGCTGGCCAGATAATCCCTTGCAGAAAACACACGCCTAGCTGAGCAAACCTCAACTACTGAGTTACCTTTAACTAATGAAGGAAAATAGAGGTGATTAAAAGCAATTATCTGTACCTGTAATTTTGTGCAGAAACGTTGTCAGTTCTTTCAGTTGTGTGGTTATTTTAGCAATAATCATTGCTAAAGCTTTCACATTCTTTATCAGATGAATAAGTATTTACTCCGCTATTCATCCTGTTCTGGTATTGTTTTAAGTGCAAATTAATCACACCATGTCTATGCCTTTTCATATGTGCGCATGCATACTAATACCCTGGGTATATAACACACACACACACACACACACTCACTAACACACACACACACTAACACACACACACACTAACACACACACACACTAACACACACACACCTCTTCAGATCTATTCCATTAGGCCTGAAGAAAAACCCCAAGTAGGTTTGAAAGTTTGCTATAACATTTTCTCTAGCTAAGAACAATCACATTTTGTAAACTAGTGTGCCACCTCTCCTCCCTTCTATTTCAGCACTGTACAGTAAGCAGCCATCAGTCCTGATAAAGCCCTGTCCTTCTACAAGCCTGCTATGCTGTACCTGTCAGACAGTTGTGTTATGCTTGTGCCAATACTGCAGTTCTTACAAATCCTTTCTGCCAACCTCCTGCATCTACTTACAGATATCTCTGCGCTCTGCAGCTCTTGTTCTCTCCACTCAGTGAAGAGTGACAGTCTCAAGAGCAGAGCAGCACTCCCATCGGTCAAATGCAGGAGGCAACTAAGGAAAAGGAAGCACCAGCATGTGGCCACAGCTCTGGTTCCTGCTCTGTTATAATCCAATCAGTGGGCAGTACTGGTGGACCTCTCAAGGCAGGGATAGTGCCCACTGAAAGTGACTGGATGGATAACAGAGTAGGGGCACTTTGCAGGAAAAGTAGCAAAAGGATGTATCCCACATCATATTACAACATAATCCGAGGCTTAACCCCTTAATGACCAGGTCAAATTTTGGAACTCTGACATGTCACTTTAACATAGAATAACTCCATAAAGGTTTTGCATATCCAAGTGATTCTGAAATTGTTTTTTCGCCACATATTGTACTTCATTTTAAGTGGTAAAAATAGACTGATAGAATTTATGTATATTTATTAAAAGTGTCAAAAGTGGGAAAATTTTGAAAAAAATTGTCATTTTTTCACATTTTCAACTGCAATATCTCAAATATGTGCAAACATACTGTACATATTTCCATGTGTTTACTCTATTCTGGATGCACATTGGAAAAACTTCATTTTTTTTTAACCATTTAGAAGATGTACAAATTTAACATTGGTTAATAACATTTGTTTTCCTGCACCAAGCCAGGATTGCAAAGGCTCATAGGTGTCAGAATGATAAATACCCCCACAAATGAACCCATTTAAAAAAATACACATTTGAATGTATTCACTGAGAGGTGTCTTGAGTATTTTGATTTCACCGTTTCTTTTTAGGAATTAATGCAATTTAGGAGAAAAAATAAAATTTCATAGTTTTGCAAATATGTCATTTAAAAGACTGGATTATTTTCTCTAATGCACATAAGGAGGATTTGCACCCAAAATGGATAGCCCCTGTTTATTCTGTGTTCAGAAACATTCCCATTGTTGCTCTAATCTTATGTCGGTATGCATAACAGGGCCCATGGTGGCTTTCAGAACAGTAATTTGGCTTGAAGGTGATTTAGGCCCCATAGCACACTTGTAGAGCCCATGAACTGTCAAAACGACAGAGAACCCCCACAAATGACCCCATTTTGAAAACTAGACCCCTTACCAAATTCATCTAGGAGTGTACTGCGTATTTTGACAACACAGTTTTTGAATGAATCTAAGCAAAGCAGAAGGAAAAAAAATTATGATTTACATTTTTTTGGCAATCATTTAAAAAACAGTTTTTTTTTTTGTACAACACACATATGAATAACGACTTGCACCCCAAAATGGATTTCCCTGTTTGTCCTGTGTTCTGAAACATACCCATTGTGGCCCTAATATTATGTCCATATGCAGACAATGGGGCTCAAGCCGAAAGGAGCATTAAACTTAAACTGCATTTTAACTTTTACGTGATCGCAATTATCCGCAGCCCTCAGTGACTGCTTCAGGCTCTCGGCTACCTTAAGTGGCCAGGAGACTTTAAATTTCCTGGGCCCTCCCCAGCTTCTGTGCTTGGATCTGTCATTTTGCCAAGGGGGAAAGGTCCGTGGATACAGATCCCGTCGGGATAAAACACCGGAGGCCTTAGGTAAGTAATTTCACCTCCCGTCATTGATCGGATCAGTAATGGGTGGTGAAACTTTACCTTTTTTTATTTTAACAACCAGGGACCGCATAACGCGGCCCCCCTGTGAAATTCTCAGACTCTTGGCTATGTTTGGTAGCCAGGAGCAGGGACATTTTGAATCACCCTGGCAATTCGAGTCTTTTGCACATGCGCAGAAGCCGTGCTGAGGTCCGTAGATAAATCCTGGGGGCCTTAAGTACGTAATTTCATCTCCCCTCATGCATACGATCCATATGATGTCAGGCGCGAATGCGCAGAAGGCACCATCGGGACCAGTAGGCCAGAATGCTGCGGGACATCACAGAGGACGGGGGTGAGTACTTTCAGCTGCCCTGAAATTACTTTTAATGAAGTTTCATATGATCGCTGGCATACGGGGTGGGTCTCGCGGCCCGGGATTACAGCTCCAGGTTGAGCTCGACAAAGGCCTTGTGGGGGCTGAAACGTCGCATGTGTCTTTATTATTTGGAGAAATAAAAGAGCATCCCTTGGATGTATATTTAAAGAACAACCCGGCTATGAGGCTCATCTCCTTATTGGTATGTACTGAGGACTCTGGAGTAGAGCCCTGTATCCTGAGCTTTGCATACTTTGTGGAACCTAGCACCATTAACATGGTTTGTGGAAGTGCTGCTGCTTTCTCTGTATTGGACTGAGCTCCAGGTGGTCAGCTACCTCCGGGAGCCGGCAGCATGGAACTGTCACATCCACAGCTGTTATTGCGTCCCTGGGGATTAAAGCCGAGCAAGCCAGGGCGTAAAAAGGCAAGGGGTGGTCACTAAAGGGTTGAGAGCTACAATCCCATGCCTTTACATATTTGATGAAATGACAGGTATAGGGTATTTCAAAAAAGAATACTGTTTTTCAATAGAAAAAAAAAAAAACATTAACAAAGAAATTGCTAGTGTAGTTTCAAGTCACTGCAAAGCAATCCCAGCAAGTTATTTTCTTCGCTATGTATCAAAAATCTGATGCCAATGCTCAAGAACGGCAGATTTGTAGCATATGTTTACTACGTATTTTACAATAAAATAAAAAAAGCAGGGACATAAATAGTAATGAAGTACAATACAGTGCACATGAAAACTGTGTGGCAAAAACGGTGTGAACAGAGCTAACACTGATAACCTAGAAGGATTCATCAAATAGGAATTAGAAATGCCTAACAAATTCCCTAAAAGGAACCTGTCATGTACCCCCAGCACAATAAAACGAAGGCTCCCTTAACAGGAGTGTATGCGCAGATTTTCTTTGTGTGTCTATCAGCGAGGTTTACTGTACTTAATTTTCACACGGTAAACAAAGACCCACTGATTGAAATGGCTAGTTTAGTCTAATGACTTCCATAGGTGTTCTTTTTACAGAGGAATTATGTAGTGCTTCACACAGCTCCTTGCATATTGCATATGTATTTGCACATCCTCCATTGACTTCTACGTGGACCTTTGGTGCACAAATATGTAGAAAACTAGAGCACTTTGTATTATCTTTTTCATGACCGAAATGTGCACACAAGTTACGGTAATGTGAACGAACCCATTGAAATCAATGGATTCCATTCTCTGTGTATTGTGAGCAAGTTTTGCATGTGCAAATACGTCCATGTGAGGCCAATCTACGCTATGGTGCCGTTAGGGTATGCGACAGGAAGCTGGGTGAGCCAAATATGCTGCCGCAGAAATCTGCATCAAAACGTGCATGTCTAAATGTGGATTTTCATCTGGAATTGCCAATAGGATTAAATGAGTTGTCCAGTTGAAAGCTACGGATAGTGGCCTATTCTGTGGATAGGCCCAATAGTAGATCAGCAGGGGTATGCCATCCAGAATGCCTACCAGTCACCTCTTTTCTGGACCAGTGAGCTCGTGCAATAAGCTGATGTTTGCAGGAAGCAGACAGCTCCGTTCCCACTGCAGTGGCCAGGCCTCGTATTGCAGTCCAAGTAGCCATTGAAGTGAACAACAAGACTTTGGTCTTGCAATAAAATGACTTGCTTGTCTCGTTCATTGGGAGACTCAGCTTGAAGGCGTATAGCCACTAGGAGGTGGACACCAAGCAGAAGTGTCAGCTACTCCAGCTTCGCTGTATGGAAACAGTAGGAACAGTCAAGCAGGAATAGGTAAAAATTACAAATAATAAAACGTCATGTTAGGATACAAATAACTCTTATATCTTGCGTTTTCATCTGTATCATTAGGAGACACAGCATGAAGACTGTGGGACATCCCAGAGCAGTTCCTCGGAGATAGGCAGAGAGCATATCTGCCTCTGGAGGTGAAGCAGCCTCACTGGTGACTCGAGCTTTGTCTAAGGAGAGGCCCAGAAAATTTGCTTATTGCAAGGAAGAGAGAAAAGACTTGGGGTGGATGATGACTAAACCGAATCTGGACAAAGGGTCCAGAGTAGTGTGGAAAGGTCAAACCCCTACATACTGATTTAGGTTGGAGTACAACGTTGAGAAGGTGGAACAGAAATGATAACGCCCTGGGAAACAGACTGTATCAACTGAGTCAAGGCCTTGACTCGGAGGAAACCTCGGAATGTTGGAGTAGAAGTAGCAATCAGAAGGTTGTGAGAATTCTATAGCACAGCCCAAAGACACAATCTCCCAAACTGAGGTGTCTGAGACATGTGCGAGCCAGGTCTCCCTGAATCCAGGAAAGTCGCCCTCCCACCCTGGATATATTGGTTGGGGACCATCCATCATGCGGAGGATTTAGTACAAGGCATCTTTCAGAGTCATGGTCGCCAAAAGGGTTTGAGTTTGAAAGAGAGCCCTTGCTTTAGACTTTGTGATGCTTTTTTACTATTTGAGGCCCCGGGACAAAAGGAACAAAACAGATTTTTTTCTGAGTAACTCCCGTCCATCTTGGACTATTCTATGATAGGCAAGAACTTTTCCCACTGGTGGCAACAAGGATGATTTCATCCAGTCGGGTGCCGAATAGTTTTGCGCCAACAACTGGGAGATTTGTTAGAGACCTTTTAGAGGATGCATCTGCATCCCATTATTTTAGTCACAATGTGTAGCATATTGCCAGTGAAGCCGCCAAAGCATGCACTGCGAGATTGGCTGTATCTAGGGTAGTGCCAGTCAGCTGCTGCAAAAGCTAATTAAAGTCTTGGGGTGCATTAAAAAAGGTATATGGGCGAGGGACGAGAATATTATCCTCCCACTATATAAAGCACTTGCTAGGCCTTACATGGAATACTGCGCACAGTTCTGGTCACTGGTGCTCAGGAAAGATGTTACAGTGCTGAAGGGGGTTCAAAGAAGGGCAACTAAACTAATACATGGAATGAAGGGACTGGAATACCCAGGGAGGCTATCAAAAAAAAAAAAGAGATTATACCTACCCGATAATCGGGTTTCCAGGAGTCTCCACGACAGCATCACCTGAGATAGCCTCCTCCTGATAGGACAGGAACACACCGAGAGGTTAAAAGCTCCCCCCTTCCCCACCTTCCTCAGTGGATTCTAACGAATTGCCGGGGTAGGAGCTTAACTTAAATCTTTACCTAACAGTTTTTTTTTTTAAGGGAAATTATATTTCAACGTTTTTCTTTTGTACCTCTATTTATTTACCTTCTTTGGGGGGGAATGTACGGGTGCTGTCGTGGAGACTCCTGGAAACCCGATTATCGGGTAGGTATAATCTCTTTTTTCCCCAGTCTCCTCCACGACAGCACCACCTGAGACGTACCAACTAAATCTTTCTAGGGGGGGATTGCCACCGAGAGGACCTTGCGGCCGTAGGCCATGTCCTCGTCCTGCTGCACCTTTACCCTATAGTGTTTAACGAAAGTGTGTGGCTTCTTCCAAACTGCGGCCCTGCATATCTGCTCGACTGATGCTGCACTATGCTCGGCCCATCTACTGCCCTTGTAGAATGGGCTCTAAGAGCCGAGGGGGCTTCTTTCCCTAGGGCCCTATAGGATTCTGTAATGGCCAGGTGGATCCACCTGGCTATGGAGCTTTTTGCTGCTTTGTGCCCTTTGTTTGGGCCAAAGAACTGGACAAACAGATTATCGTCCCGTCTCCAGTGGCCTGTGGTATCGATATAGCTCAGGACTGCTCTCCTGACGTCCAGGCGGTTTAGGGCTCTTTCTCCCTCATCTTTAGGTCTATTGAAAAATGATGGGATTACTACGTTTTGGGATCTATGAAAAGGAGACACTACCTTTGGCAAAAAGGCTGGGTCTGTTTTAAACACTAGTTTTGTGTCCGTGATCTTAAGGAACAGATGGCGAATAGAAAGGGCCTGCAGCTCGCTAACTCGTCTTGCTGAGGTGATGGCCACCAGAAATGCCGTTTTAATCATGAGCATTTTTATTGGTAGTGCCTCAATCGGTTCGAATGGTTCTGCTGACATCGCCTTCAGGACCAAATTAAGATTCCAGTCTGGACACATATTTGTGGGCCTAGGTCTTAATCTATCTGCTGCGGTCAGAAACCTGCTGATCCACCTATTCTCTGAGAACTTGGTGTCACATATAGCACTAAGGGCTGCAACCTGAACTCTCAAGGTACTTGGAGAGAGGCCCATCTCTAGGCCCTCCTGTAAAAATTTTAAGATTAAGGGGATGTCCGGGACGGAGTCCCGGGAATCCCTTCCCTGCTTCCATAAGGAAAACCTTTTCCAAACCTTCTGGTAGATAAGATTGGTTGTCTTTTTCCTGCTTGACATTAATGTCTCAATTACTCTTTCTGAGAACCCCCTTCCTCTTAGTGAGGATTCCTTAAGATCCAGGCTGTTAGGTGGAGTCTGTCTACGCCTGGGTGGTTCAGTGGCCCTTGTGTTAGCAGATCTGCCCGAGTCGGGAGGATGACTGGGTCCTGGATGCTCAGGGTTGTCAGAAGGCCGAACCAGCTTCTCTTTGGCCAGAAGGGGGTCACCAGGATCAGCGTGCATACCTGTGTTCCAAAATGCTGCAAGACCTTTGGAATCAACGGTATTGGAGGGAAGGCGTACACAAGTCCCTCTCCCCAGTCCTGGCTTAGGGCATCTACTGCTGTGGTACGGTCCCCTAGCCGGAGGGAGAAGAAGCTCCTCACTTTCGCGTTTTCCCTGGTTGCGGATAGGTCTAATTGTGGGGGGCCCCACCTGTTGGTCTGGGTTCTGAATGCCTCCTGGGAGAGAGACCATTCGCCTGGGTCTATCCGCCTTCTGCTCAGAAAATCCGCCCTTTGGTTCAGCACTCCTTTTAAATGTGTTGCCGAAATCGAGAGGACCCGGCCTTCTGCCCAGTGGAAGATCTTCCGCAAGATGTTTTGTAGAGCGGGAGACCTCGTGCCCCCCTGGTGCCGAATATGGGTGTCCGCGGTGGTGTTGTCCGACAGGATCTTTATATGTTGATTCTGTAATGAGTCCCCCAGCTGTTGTAAGTAAGACCCTCCAAACCGCCTGGAGTTCTCTGTAATTTGAGGACCTGTTTTTTATCTCCTTCGGCCATGGACCCTGAAGAAGCTGGCTTCCCACGTGCTCTCCCCATCCCCAGGCACTTGCGTCTGTCGTAATGTGTGTGGCTGGGTTTTGTATCCAGTGGACCCCCTTCCGCAGATTTGCTGGGGATGTCCACCAGCATAGGGATATTTTCACTGCGTTTTGGATGCACATTCTTGTCCCTAATGAGGACTGTCTTTGTCCCAAACTGCAAGGACTGTGGTCTGCAGGGCTCTGGTGTGAGCCTGGGCCCATGCTACCCCTGGAATGCACGACATCAGGCTTCCTAGGAGGGACATAGCTTCCCGAATCGTGCATGACTGTCTCCGCGGGAAGGTTCTGACCAGCCGACTGACCTTCTGTACCTTTACCTCGGGAAGAAGGGAACATTGGGATTCCGAGTTGAGTGTTATACTCAGGAATACCTTCTCTCTGCTGGGCTCCAGGCTGGATTTTTCCCAGTTTATAATCCATCCTAGGAACTGGAGAAGCACTGTCACCAGGTGTTCTGTCAGGAGCTCTCTGGACCCTGCTACGATCAAGATGTCGTCCAGGTAGGGTATTATCAGGACCGACTTCTTCCTCAGGTAGGCGGCTACCTTTGCCATAATTTTGGTAAAAATTCGGGGCACTGAAGA
This sequence comes from Eleutherodactylus coqui, assembly GCF_035609145.1. NCBI lineage: Eukaryota > Metazoa > Chordata > Amphibia > Anura > Eleutherodactylidae > Eleutherodactylus > Eleutherodactylus coqui. The sequence goes on along the minus strand of NC_089837.1, from coordinate 278,135,404 downwards.
GATCTGAACTGCTGGTGGGTTATTTTTCCCCCCATATCCACTGCGAACCTCAGGTATCTCTGAGAATCCTCGTGGATCGGCACGTGGAAGTATGCGTCTTTTAGGTCTATAGACGCCATATAGGCTCCTCTGGGTATCAGCTTTATTGTTGAGGAGATTGACTCCATTTTGAATTTCCGGTACTTGATGAAGACGTTCAGGGGCTTCAGGTTTATTATCATGCACGGTTTCCCGCAAGGTTTTCTTACTAGGAAGAGCCTGGAGTAGTGGCCCCAGGTTTCTTCGTTCTGAGGTACCGAGGCTATTGGGTTTAGCTCCTGTAGTTCTCGAACGCTCCGTCTTAGTAGGCGCAATTGTTGCGCTGAGCCCCCTGTGGTGACGTATTTTCTTCTGGGGGGGATGCTAGTTCTATCTGGCATCCCTGCTGTAGGATCTTTGGGATCCATGTGCCCTCGCAGATCGTGGCCCACCGATCCGCAAAGCTCCCCAGTTTTGCCCCCACTGGGATGGCGTCAGGATCTCTGCTTTGGGTCCCCTTGGTGGGGGTTAGAGGAAATTCCTTTCTCTACCCCCTTTGGGGTAACTCCAGCGGCCTGTCTTGCCTTTGCCTCGATGAGACTCGGCCTGTTGCGCTGGGGCCCGGAAGAAGGTCCTCCCCCTCTGTTGCCTTTCCTCCGGGAATCCCCTCTTCCTGTCGGCCGCCTTTTCGAGGATCTTGTCGAGGTCCGGTCCGAATAGAAATTGGCCATAAAATGGGAGGGCGCATAGTTTGTTCTTGGAGGCTAAATCGCCCGACCATGACTTCAGCCATAGGACCCTTCTGGCAGAATTAGACAGGGCTGTCGCTTTAGCTGAGAGCTTAACTGTCTCTGCCGATGCATCCGCTAAGAAGTTTGTGGCCATCCGTAAAATAGGGAGGGAGTTTAGGATCTGCTCTCTTGGTGTTTTGTTTGTTATGTGGAGCTCCAACTGCTCCAACCATACTCCCAGAGTCCTAGCCACACAAGTGGCGGCGACCCCTGGTCTGAGTATGTTCGCTGCTGCCTCCCACGATTTTTTCAGGAGGCCTTCAGCCTTGCGATTCATTGGATCCTTTAATTGTGCGGCGTCCTCGAAGGGCAGGGTCGTCCTCTTAGCCACCTCGGCCACTGGGACATCTACCCTGGATACCTCTTCCCAGCTCGCGCACACCTCGTCCTTAGGGTATCTTCTTTTTACCCCTCTAGCGGAGAATGATCCCGCGTCGGGCTTCTTGCATTCTTTCTGGATTATTTTAGTAATGTTATTATGGACTGGGAAGGTGTGTCTAAGTCTTTCCCCCAGTCCCCCGAATATCTCGTCCTGCAGAGTACGTGGTTCTCTGGATTCCTCCATCTTAAGCGTAGCCCTGACCGACTTAATAAGCTCTGTTAAGTCGTCCTGGTGGAATAAATACTTTTTATAGTCCTCATCGTCTGAGGACTCTTCGGGCGCTGGTTCCTCCTGTTCCGACCCGATTGAGCTCTCGGAGTCAGAAAGTTCTTCTGGAATATGCACCCTTTTCTGGCGCTTCGCCCCGGATGCCCCCGCCGGCGGCGCCATTTGCAACGTCAAAGCTGATCAGTACCTCCTCCTTAACCAGCTTTCTAACGTCCTCCATGAATTCTCCCGATTCCTCCTTAACTAGCTTCGCTACGCACGCCTTACATAGGGGCCTCTGGTACGTAGCTGGCAGTCTCGACCTGCACTCCGCACATTTTTTGGGTTTTGTTCTGGGGGAGGGATGTCTTTTTTATCCCCTAGCAGATCAACAGAGCATTTTTGCGGATAAGCATGCAATATTCCAGATACCATGTATTGGGTTTTGCATAGTACATTTTGCCGCACTGGCTACTTACGGCCGCTGTGGCTGAAGATTCAGCGGTGTCTGGTGCTGGAGCACTCATGTCATATACCAATGCTGCAGACACCCACCTGCGACCTGTAGCACTGGATTCTCTTCTTTTCTTCTCTCAGGTTCCATTTTTTTTTAATTTGGCGCTTCCTCGCCAAGCCCCGCCCCCTCCTCGCACCTCGAGACGTGTGCGTGATTACGTCACCGCGCTGGACACGTGACGCGGCGCCCCGCCCCCTTCGACGCGTCAAAGGGGTTCCCGGAGCGCCACGCTCAGTCCTATACCGGGGGAGGAGGAGGAGGACCGGGGGATACCACCCCATGTGGCGTCCCGGGAGTCGTCCACAGGAAGGGAGGACAGGCAGACCCACTGCCCTCCGATCCGCCTGTGACTATGACTTCAGGCTGGCGTTTCCACCAGCCCCTCTCGGAGATCCTGCCTCCTGGCAGGACAGGAAGACACTAAGGAAGGTGGGGAAGGGGGGAGCTTTTAACTTCTCGGTGTGTTCCTGTCCTATCAGGAGGAGGCTATCTCAGGTGGTGCTGCTGTGGAGACGACTGGGGAAGTTGGGATTATTTACTCTAGAAAAAAAGACGGCTGAGGGGTGATCAAATAACTATGTATAAATAAATGACGGGACGATACAAGGATTTCTCCCATGATCTGTTTATACCCAGGGCTACGGCGGTAATGAAAGGGCATCCGCTACGTCTAGAGGAAAGCAGGTTTCATCACCAACACAGAAAAGGGTTCTTTACTGTAAGAGCAGTTAGACTGTGGAACTCTCTGCCTGAGAATGTGGTGATGGCAAAATCCAAAGAGGAGTTTAAAAGGCGACTTGATGTCTTTCTAGAGCAGAAGGAGATTACAGGATATAAATCTTAGGTTAATTATTAATCCGGATATACAGGCAGGTAGGAACTATTAGGGGTTGATCCAAGGATTAGTCCGATTGCCATTAGGGAGTCGAAAAGGAATTTTCCCCCCAAAAGGGCTTTACATACTACGTTAGGGTAGGTTCACAAAATCAAACTTCTTTGTCTGGCCTGATACGGCATATCTGCCCATTCCCCAGGCAAAGAACTGGAGAGGATACCTCTGAGCAGTAACTTGACAGATTCAACAGCAGCTTAGCTGACCCAGAAAGAGGTGAAAACTGGCCCCAAAAGGACCCACCACCTTCAACTTATCCAGAATCACTGTGGACACCTGAGCAGGGCTTGAAACAGCCAGTGGCAGGGAGTATGCCAATTCTAGCTCGGCGATCTGAGAGGGCTGAATGGGATGGGGGCTACTAGTCAGATCTATGGTCACCTGCCGTGATGAGATACAGTTAGGACAAAAAGGCCGCATGCAAACTCTGTTTTACAGCCACAGCACTCATAAAAATATAGCTCTGGCTGACCCGTCTTGAGTCTTCCTCTCTAGTGTTAAACAAGGCACTAAAACAGGTACCACGGACTGTTACCTAAACACCAAGGTGCAGTACAACTGCAAGCAGTACCGGGGTAGCTAGCCGCCAGACAGAGCTTAGCTGAATTGCAGATGTGGAAAACTGCTGGACGGATGCTGAGTAAATTAGTGTAGCCTCTTGTCATCCATTGTGAAACCGCAAGTCCCAGCACAACCCATGCTGAGAGCATGGTTTAAGGGGCGGACCTCTGTGCAGGAAGAGGGAAGGAACAAAAAGGGAGCCTTACTCAAAAAAAAAAAAAAAGCACGCTGACCACTGATAAAAAGGGAGGCGAAGGCACTGAGCAAGCCTGAAGCTAGGGCCTAGATTTTTACTTTGATCAGTGTCCCACTGGCACATAACAGTTTCCCGCCCTCAGCAGATGCCTGAGCGGGGCCGGAAGAGGAGCGCTCCCAGGCACAACCGCAATAATGTGGAAGTCGCTGCGCAGAGAAGGAAAGAAGGCCTGGCAGTACCACTTCACCCACACTTGAAGCTGGCAGCTAGCTCAGTCATGAACCAGAAGCAGCCAGAGAACTGACAGGGATGACCTGAGAGACAGGAAGACCCTGCACCAAACATAAGTAGGGGAACTAGCCCAGTTATAAGAAGAAAAAAAAAAAAAGAGAGAGAGAAGAAGAGGTCTCTCTTTTAAGTTTGAGACATTTGCAGAAGGGATATGGATCTGAGCTGGTCTATGGGGAACTGATGAAGGGAACCTTTGGTAGGGCAAATACTCAACCATCGTTGCCCCTCGAGATGCTCTACTGCTCCAGCCTTATCTACCTTGACACTCATCTGTCTTTAATGAGGAAGGGAGTGCTCCAGTAAAAAAACGAGGGGAAACACTTTGGCTAGCAGGCTACATACAAGTTAAGACTTGAACGTGCTTCCTTTTCCTCAGAGGTTGGGGCAGACAACAAAATGGTTAGCTCCACACCTCTGTTATTTCCCGAGCCAGAAAGGCCGGCGAGAAAAATAGGTCTGCCTCCTTAGGACACTAAGCAAAAACTGCAGGACAAATAGAGCGAAGCGGGAAGATCCAATACTTTTTTCTGCTTAGCGTCCGCCAACTAGCTGCAGTAGCTACATGCAGGATCTTCAAGCTGCCCCTCCCCACCCCACCTCCAATGACACGGATGAGAAAGGAAATTTGCCTGTAAAACGAAGCCTGACTACTGCAGGTAGAACGAAACTGTCTTCTTCCTGCAAGCATCATCGCATGAGCACAGGAGCCAAGCGAACATCTCATTGGCAGGGGTCCTACTGATGACCTATCCTAGGCCCATCATTAAAATACAATTGCACAACCCCTGTAAACCATTTTTAACTCCACATCAAAATCCGTACGGACCCATACGGATTTTGGTGAAAAATTTCCTGTGTGTTGTAGCCAAACTCTGCCTGTCTGAAAGATCACTAAGGGTTTGTTCAACAGTGACAGATTTGTTGCAGGGCATTTTGCAGCTGGTCCAAGAAAGAAAAAAAATTTTGCTGGTAAAACAACCCCAGTTAGATCAATGAAACGGATTTTTAGTAATAGAAATCTTCCATATGTGAATTTACTCTCAAGAATGTCAGTTACTATCTTGCATGTAAGGGCCCTTTTACATTGGGACGACTGTCATGTGCTTAAACACTTAATAATTATCCTAGCAATTCCAGTTTAGTAAATGGAGGCGGAGCAGCCAGAAATTGCTTCCGGATGCCTGCCTCTATTCACAGTAGACAAGCAGTCCTTTATAGATGGCAGATAGGCGTTTGATTTTTATGGACGAATGATAAGTGAACAAATTATTATTTGTCGTTCAGTCACTAAATAATTATCATTGAGATTTGCACGGTGGACCCAAGGTCTACAGGAACGCCACTGCTCCATCCACTTCAATAACTGTGCTGGAGATTACAGAGTTCAAGCGCTTGGTAAACTCCAGCATAGTCAATGGAGGAGCAATGCAGCCGAGTGAACTTTGCTCCATTCATTTGACTGACCAGATCCCACTCTCGGTTACACCCCCACCAATCAAAGTTATTCCCCATCCTGTGGATAGCTTTATAACTTGGCACAACCCCATCAAATAACACAGCTCAATGCACATAAATAGCCCAATGGCATAATCCACACTGACTCTTGTTTTGCATGTTAAAACTTAATAATTAGTGTGTGAGGAATAAATTATACCCATGTGTTTCATGGATTATGTAAAGAAAAATAAATATGTGAAAATAAGTTCTAATTTAAAATAAGATTTCTTCAATAAATATGCTAAATTTACCACGTGCTACAAAATGCACGGGAAATTATTAAATACAACATGCAAATAAATAGCTATGGTGTTATATTAATACTGTGCACAAAGAGATCCTTCATTGTACTTCACATATTAAGAACTAAGAAAAACTGCATGATGATCACAAATGTCAAGTACTTTTTATCTACACCTATCTCATCTTACCAAAGTAATCTAACCAATTCCTCACCTGCCGCAGGTGGATGCTGACCACTAACCGTTGGCAAATCCAGAGAACTATCAGACATAACATGCTTCAATTCCCCGCCCATATCTGACAGCTTCATGTCAAACTGGATGGAAAGTGCATCTTCAGAGTCATCTTTTCCAAAGCTGCTGCCAATAGAAGGAAGATCCAGAGATTTAATAGACACAGAGTCCTCTTTAGCTTGTTTAAGAGCAACAAACTTATCCACAAAGGACTTTTCTGTGTTGTTGTCTGCAGTGGTGACTTTGTCATACTGGAAGGTAGAGTCATTTTTCGTAATATTGGTTGAATCTTTCATTGCATCAAGTGTCGCTGAAGAACTTTCCAGAGAAAGCTGATCAAAAAATTCACATTTAATAAAGGAGTTTGAAGATGTGGCTTGAAGGTTTTGGAGGCCAGCAGCAAATATTGTTGGGTCAGCTGTGCTAGCTTCCAATTTGAAAACATTATACTTGTCATCACGGATTTGCTCAACAGAACTGGTATTACTTGTCATAAAATCGGCAAAATCATTCTGACCACCAATGGATGTAGTGTTGGTAGATAGCCCAAAAAGTGTAAAGTCTCCAAAGTCATCAAGCAGAGTGGAACTTTTAGTAGGTGCAGTGACAAGTGATGATGATGGTAACAATGGTGATGGAGATGATAATGAAAGTGGAGGTACAGGCAAGGCTACAGGCTTGGATAAATGAAATGTCTTGGGAAAGCTATTACTTGTTACAGAAGAAGAGGAGAACGAACCAAGATCAGAGAATGGTTTTATTTGGGTTGGCGATTTCTGTTGTGGACACGTGGGAAATGTAAGTGATGATAGCGTTTCTCTCAATGGAGTATCTAGGGGCGATATGCTGTCTGCAGTCTTAAAATCTGTGAAACCATCATCAGCTCCAGATTTGAAGTCTGTAAAACAAAATTGATAAAAGGGTAAGCAAGTGAGATTTTTTTTTTGCTCATGGGTAATGAATATACACAAAGATACATTTCCACTCAGTGAGAGATTGAAAAGGGTCATGGTAAACAGAATGCTGTTTATTGGGAGAGGATAAGGACACATTCAGAAAGCCATATTTTTGGGCTGTGTGTTGGCCATGTACTCCATTGACAGTATAGGGGCCCACGATAGCCTATGAGGCTATTCATGCAGACTGACATGAAAAAAAAAAAGATCACATTCAATTTTTAGGGTCTGTGAATATCAGGCAGCTGTTCAATGAAAGTTACACCAGAAAGCGGAGATCGCTAAATTATAAAATGTTGCATAAGCAAAATAATCTTCTACACTTTTTTTAAAAAAAAATCAACACTGTAGAAGGAATATTTTACAGGTTTTAAAATTTGAAGTAATAATTTGAAAATGGGACTTGGCGAATGTATTTCACGAGAGAACAGCTGCCATGCTTTTACAATTGACCATTTTCCTGCCAAGTATGTATCTCCTACATCCTTGCAAGGAGATAGTCCAGTAGCCAAAGACATACAAGATACACCCCCTTGCTGCTAATGGCTGTACCTCACTGTACTGAAGCTAGAACTGATCTTGTAAAATCAAGAAGATCAGGATTGTGGTTTTAGCAGTACAGCCTGAGACAGAGGAGGTTGAAGGGAAAGCTGTATAAACCTGCAGCTCTTACTCCCGACTATTTCTAATGGGCCGTTTACACAGGACAATTATCGTTCAAACAAATAAATTTGAGATAATTGTGCAGTGTAAACTCAAAAAAAGGTTCACAGGTTTTTATTGCTGACTTTCAGTCAGCATAAAAACCATTGCTGGATCTTGGCCTTGTCACTTCGTATAAACGTTCCCCGCTCAGTGCTTCACATAGAAGGTGAAGTACTGAGTGAGAAGGCAGTGATCTAGCGGTGGAGTCTGTCAATGTAAACACTCTGCACGAGCGCCAACGACCTTAGCGGTGTCATAGCTTGTTGATTTGTTTACTCGACTGTTGGCTCATGTAAAAGTGCCATAAGTACTAAATCAGCAAGACCTGGACTTTTATTAGTGTTATCACACTGCCCCTCTATCAGAGAAGTGAAAATAGATGTGCACTTAATCATCTAATTACCCCTCGTAACCTAGAATGGTAGAGTTGGAAGGGACCACGAGGGTCGTCTGGTCCAACCCCCTGCTCAGTGCAGAATTCACTAAATCATCCCAGACAGATATTTGTCCAGCCTTTGTTTGAACACTTCCATTGAAGGAGAACTCACCACCTCCCGTGGTAACCTGTTCCACTGATTGATCACCCTCACTGTCAGAACGTTTTTATGGCAAGGGTGTTTGGCACCAAAAGCAAGTTCTATACATTTAGGCCTCATGTCCACGGGGAAAATCAGGCCCGCTACGGATTCTCCATGTAGAATCCGTAGCGGGTCCCTCCTGCCCCGCGGACATGAGCGCTTAAAATAGGAATAAATCAGAATTAACTTACCTCTCACACGCTCCGGATACTTCCTTCGCTGCGGCGTCATCTTCTCTCGTCGCGGCCGGATCTTCTTTCTTCGGCTCGGCGGATGTGCATGATGACGTCGGTGACGTGCCCCGCGCATGCGCCGGGCCGAAGCAAAATGATCCGGCCGCAACTGAGAGAAGATGGCGCCGCTGCGAAGAGAAGAACCGGAGCGTGTGAGTAAAATCTGATTTTTGTGTCAATAGAAGCCCGCGGGAGCCGTCCCCGCGGGAGACCCGCATGAAAATGGAGCATGGTCCAGATTTTTTCATGCTCCATTTTTTAAAAAAAATCACTTTTATTGACGATCCGCGGGTCAATGCATCCCTATGGGGTGCGGATCCGCGCGCGGGAGAAGAGTTAAAATCCGCTGCGGATTTTAATTCTTATTTTGCCCGTGGATATGAGCCCTTAGTATGGAGCTGGGCTGATGTAACAGACCTATAACAGAATCCTACTGCTTCCGCCAGGGTCAATGGTGTCTTCTTATCCCCACAGGGAATGGCACTAGCCAGATGTTAAGAAAATTGTAGATCAATGTATCAGTTAATTATTCTATATTTCATTGTAGAGCCTGATACTGGTATGAGTAGTGAAGGAGTTAAACCAAACTCTTCTATAGGCCTGCATGTCTTCTGAGGAAGAAAGATTAGAAGATAAGACAGCCTACTAAATCACTCATGTATGTTTATAGAATAACATACACAGGGAGAAGTGACTAGACTGTAGGGCACCTTCCCAGGCCTTCCTTTCTCCTGAATTTATGACGGTCTTATTGTATGTAATAGATACACTTAAGGAGGTGTAACTTATGTTAATCATTTTTAGTTTTAGCCTATCATGTATTATTATTAATCTTGGAGGTATATACTTTTGCTGTGATGTCATTTATAGTATATAATCTTTGACCACCTTAGAATAAATTAGAAAAATCACTTTATACCACATAGCTGGTTTGATTTGAATTTCTCCTGAGCTCAGACTTCTGCACGGGATCTGGGATTGTCTTCTCTTTGATAAACACATAAATTCTCCCTACACCAGATATGCCAGTTATTCCCCCTACTCTTTGCCTTATCCTTAGAACCTTTATTAAAAAACATTATAGCTAACCCCAACATTACGGGACCTGAAATTGACTAACGAGTAGGCCAAAATAGCTGCTTATGCACAGGACCTTCTGCTCTTCATAACTAATCCGATAACTATCCCTTGCCTAAGGGAGTAATTTCGGAAATTCCAAACAATCTCTGATTTCAAAAAAGATTTCGATAGAAATGGTGTTGGTGTGGAAGAAAAAGGTAGGAAGTGGAGCTACTCCGATGTAGATCCAATGAGGAGATTGGTGGAGTAATTGTTCCAATACGTGGTTTCTTATTTCTGTATGTGGTGAAGACGAATAGGTGCAACAAGTTCCAGGTGCTGCCATATCAGCAACTACAAAACCTAGATAGGTTGGCCAGTGAGATAATAGGTAGAGAAGAAAAAGACGCTGATCGAGTGGTGCAACCTCTTGTAGAAAAGTGTGCACAGGCTTGGATCTTTAGAAGAAAGTGTTGCTTTATTTTGAAAGAAAAAAAACCCAGCTGAATCGCACAGCATTTCGAGACATAGTTACGCTATATAGAATGTACATGAATAAAAGTAAAGTGTATAATAACTTAAAAAGAAATAAAAAAAGAGGTGGCGCCACTCAATCAGCATCTTTTTCTTCTCTATCTATATCCAGAAATCAGAAGCTACCCTTGAATCCTCATTACAGTTTAAAGTAGTCCCAGGACGCCATCAAATATAGGAGTGTAGATCCCTAAAAACCTAGACGAACTCCACATGCATAATTTTGTTGCTATTCTCCAGAACATCCATGAGGACTTATCTCGTTGGTCTAAGGGCCTATAGACCTGGTTCGGACATAGTAAGACATTCATTTAGATCGCACAAAGTATCTTAGATCTATTACAAACGCTCTCTATCAAAATCCGTGGTCACTTCTTCAAATCCATTGCTGCTCGGTTGTCGCGATTCATTCTCTATCTCCCGAAGGCCCGGGAGGAGTGTGCGCGCGTTTGTGCGGGAAGGAAGGCTTTGGAAGACCTCTTACGGTATTTGAGAATGCATGTTCGGGACATGGCTCCATTCATCATTCATTATCACGAATATACTCTCTGCTGATCTCACAGCCACAAGATTGCAATCCTCCTCATTTGATCAAATGTGAGCGAGAGCTTGCCTTTACCTTCTCCACAGCCCAGGTGAACAGAATATTTGAGTTAACACAAAATCTTTAATCGCAAGTAGGTATCAGGAAGCAAGCTTTAAAAACGCCTTGCGAGATCGCACATGATCCCCTAAAAAAATACACAAAACCCATCCATTGTGCTCACGCTGCGGTTCAGCGTGAGCACAATGGATGGGTTTTGTGTATTTTTTGGAAATGCCCACTAATACGCAGTTACTGGAAGACTATTCACTCTACTGTCATGAAGATCCTACACTTGCATACCCCAGAGTCTCTGACCATAGATCTCTTTCATCTGTCTGACTAAGCCCTACATATATACCACAAATCTATACTCAGGCACCTCATTATGTTGCATGATCATGCATCCCTGCAAATCTTCCTGCCCTTCCTCCCTTGTTTAATGGGTCCATAGGGTTGTGGAGCTTCAGTGGATGGAGGAAACGCACAGCCTCCCCACATGATAAACATGACTGATGGTACCAAACATACTAGGTTAGCTTTCTAGGCTCAACGGAATATTGAGTAATAATGGGTTCTAAAGATTTTGGGTGAGGGAGAAACAATGGGAGGTAATGAGTGGGGAAAAAAAACCTCATCGACACTCCTCCTACCGAAGTGGCTGTTTGACACGACCACAGGCCCCTAGCCTCCTTTTTTTTTTGCTCTTCCTCCTTTCCTATCTTGCCCCACATTTCCAATACAGTTCCTATTGGACTCTCCTTTCTCTCTATTCATTACTTATTTCTAAATGTTCACAAAGTTTACTTTGTTCACATTGGTTTATGTGAACTTTTCTGTTATGTTCGTGCACATCTGCTCCCTCCATTAGAGTTAAATGGTAAATAGATCAAAGGATTTTGAACAAAAGCATGTGTTATAATGTTGCCTCTCCTTGAAGGATTTCTTTTGTTATATACTTTCAAAAAAAGTTTAAATAAAGCATTAAAAAAAGGGGGGGGGGGGGGGGTTGGGTGGGTGTCCTGATCAATTCAACAAAGGCGCAGGATGTAAAGTGCAACTCTCCTGTTCAGTTTTCACATAAAATATGTATTTTCTAGATCTAGTAAAATCAGGAGGGATTCGATAGGGCTGAAGTACAAAATTAACAATGTGCATGAGAACTTAGATTCTGTTTTGAGGGGTAGCTTTCATTGTGCATCTTATAAAGGTCATTTTAATGTCTGGATGTGATCACAGTATGGCTGATTTCACATCTGCGGCGGGGGTTCTGTTCTCCTGCTCCATTTGGAGAGTAGGAAAGGGGAATTCCCTGTCTGAATGGGACCGTCTTATGACGGAACCGAACAGCGATGAGCAGTCCCCATTGACTACAATGAAGTACATTTAGTTTCTACTCAGCTGTGCAGCATTTTACCAGAAGAAAAAAACACTGCATGCAGCGTTTTTTCTTCAGAGGTTCTGTCGCAGACCCAGCAAAAATTACTTGAACAGCGGTTCCAGCGCAGATGTGAACCCAGCCTATTTTTGTGTATAAGGCTCTGTACAAGTATATGCGGAATTTGTTTTAAAGTGTTATTGTTCAAAAAATCCAGCCGAATGATTTCTTGCATCAAATTTACCTGTAAAGTTACTGTTAGCTTCCATGTTGCTTTTCACATTGAGGGTTTTAAATACAGCATATTTGTCAGTCACAGTAGAAGTGTTTGCTGCTGTTCCAGACACTGGAATTAGTGGAGTTGGTGCACTACAACCAAGAAAAATTAAATAAAACATTAATCAAAACCATACACTATTTAATCATGGTATAGTCTACATAAAAAAGTTTGCCATAGCTTCAAATCAAAGTGAAATAAACTAGGTGTCAGCAAACATAATGAAACAAATATGTTAACATTACTTTAAAATATATGCAACTGTATTTGAGCAAGCATATTACACACATGTGCATACTTTATGATAAAAGGTAAGAAAAAAACAACACCACACATCTATCAAGGTCAAGCCGAAATACATATTGCATTAGATTTGGTTCTCTAGGACTGATCATGCAAAGCAAAACTCTTTGCGCTCCTATTAGTTAATATGTAGAGGAGTCTACAGAGGGGCTAGGATTTTAGTACAACGTTCCGTTAAAAATATATGAAGTCCAGTACGTTGATACTGTAATTTAGGGTAGTTTCACATCTGTGTCAGCCGGAGGTTCTGTCACAGATTCGGCTGCGTAAGCCGAAAGAAAAAGTGTTTCATGCAGCACTTTTTCTTCGTTTCCCAAACTGGGCAGCTGGGCAGAAAATGAACAGAGCCCATTAGGCTGGGTTTACACGAGACAGATCTGCCGCGGAAATTCTGTGCAAAATTTATTTGCGGCAAATCTGCCCGCGGCTCATAATCCCGGGATTAGCTAGCTATGTGGACGAGATTTTGCAAAAATCTTGTCCACACGGGGCAGCCAATCCATCGCGGCAAAGCCGGGCGGAACCGGCGATGCAGCGCGGAATTGACATGTCAATTCTTTTTTTTTTTTTAAATTTTGGCCTCACTCCTCTCTATGGGGAGAGAAAGCAGCAACAAAATGCCTATAGTCAAACCGCTCCAAAACCCACGGGGAAATGCGAGTTTTGAAGCTGCGGCTCTCCTGCGGAAATCTAGCGGCTTTTCGGTGTGGCCAAGCCCCAAGATTTCCACAGGATTTCCGTCCCATGGGAACCCAGCCTTAGTCCATGAGGTCCTTCCGGGCCGGCTGTTTCCTTCCAGTTTAGCAGCAGGGATTCCGCTTTCCCCAGATTCCGGAATCCCAAGCGCAAGCTATGTAGTAGTATAAATAGTTTAATTTTTTTTCTTATCTCTACCACCAGTAGTAAGACTAGTATTTCATTTTAGGGTGGGTTCACACAAGCGTGTTTTGGTGCGTACTTAGCTGCGTACATACGTCCGCACCTAGGTACGAGCAAAAAGACGCGTGAACACAGCTGCGTGCTTGTTGTCAATGGAGCCGCGGCTGCTGCTGGTGGCTCCATTGAAAACAATGCTCTGCCGGCCCCCTGCATTCTTTTAGTGCAAAACAAAAAAAAAATAAAAAAAACTTAGCTCTCCGCCACTGCTGTGACCCCTGCGGGCATGAACACATCTGCCGCATGCGGCAGATGTTTCCTTCACACCTGTTAGTTAAACGAATTCCCTGCTGCTACATCTGCCGCAAAGGGAATTCTTCAATTCTCAACCGCAGCTGTCACACATGGCAGCTGCGGTAGAGAATCCTGCTGCCGGCATCCTGTCAATGGCTTTTCAGGGAAGGGCTTTATAAGCCCTTCCCTGAAAAGCCATTTAAAATAGTTAAAAAACAAAAACCAAAAACAAAACAATACTCACCTCCCTTCAGTTGCCAGGGTTCAGCCGCAACTTCTGACGCTGTCCCAGACTCTGTAGTTCTGAGCCATCAGCAGCCGGGGATTTAAAATCCCCGCCTGCTGGTAGCTCTGATTGTGGTTGGCTGAAGTGCTTCAGCCAATCATAATCAGAGCTATCAGCAGGCGGGGATTTTTAAATCCCCAGCTGCTGATAGCTCAGCAGCGCTACAGAGCTGGGGACAGTGGCAGAAGTCCCCGCTGAGCTCCGGCAGCTGTCAGTGGCTTTGCAGGGAAGGGCTTCATAAGCCCTTCCCTGAAAAGCCTTTTAAAATAGTTAAAAAAAAACCAAAAACTCAACTGCCGGGGCTCAGCGTTGTCTTCTGCCGCTGTCCCCAGCTCTGTAGCTCTCAGCTATCTCCGCTGTTCCTGGCTCTGTAGCGCTGCTAAGCCATCAGCAGCCGGGGATTTAAAATCCCCACCTGCTGATAGCTCTAATTTGGATTAGCTGAAGTGCCAATCACAATCAGAGCTACCAGCAGGCGGGGATTTTAAATCCCCGGCTGCTGATAGCTTAGCAGCGCTACAGAGCCAGGAACAGCGGCAGAAGTCAACGCTGAGCCCCAGCAGCTGTCAATGGCTTTTCAGGGAAGAGCTTCATAAGCCCTTCCCTAAAAAGCCAATTAAAAGTAGTGTAAAAAAAAATATGCCTACCTGTCTGCCGCTGCTGTGTCCCCCGCAGAGGAATTCTTTAATTCTCTACCGCAGCTGTCACACATGTCAGCTGCGGTAGAAGATTCTGCTGCCGGCAATTGATTTCAAGGAAGGGCTTTGAATATAAGCCATTCCCTGAAAATCAAGTAAAAGTGGTTTAAAAAAAAACAAAAAAATAGATGCTCACCTCCCTTCAGCTGCTGGGGCACAGCTGCGTCTTCTCTTCCTGTCCCCTGCACTGTGGTGCTGATTTATCAGCAGCCGGGGATTTAAAATCCCCGGCTGCTGAAAGAGCTGAATGTGATTGGCTGAGGTGCTCAGCAAATCACAGGCAGCTTTCGCCTGTCATTCATTCGGGGAGAGTTGCCTGTGATTGGCTGAGCACCTCAGGCAATCACATTCAGCTCTTTCAGCAGGCTTAAAATCCCGGCTGCTGATAGATCAGCACCACAGTGCAGGGGACAGCAAGAGAAGACAGCTGTGCCCCAGCAGCTGAAGAGAGGGGAGTATCTATTTTTTTGTTTTTTTAAACCACTTTTACTTGATTTTCAGGGAAGGGCTTATATGTTAAAGGGGTTGTCCCGCGGCAGCAAGTGGGTCTATACACTTCTGTATGGCCATATTAATGCACTTTGTAATGTACATTGTGCATTAATTATGAGCCATACAGAAGTTATAAGAAGTTTTTCACTTACCTGCTCCGTTGCTAGCGTCCTCGTTTCCATGGAGCCGACTAATTTTCGGCGTCTAATGGCCAAATTAGCCGCGCTTGCGCAGTCCGGGTCGTCTTCTTTTCTCAATGGGGCCGCTCGTGCAGGATGCCGACTCCGTGTAGCTCCGCCCCGTCACGTGCCGATTCCAGCCAATCAGGAGGCTGGAATCGGCAATGGACCGCACAGAAGCCCTGCGGTCCACCGAGGGAGAAGATCCCGGCGGCCATCTTCAACCGGTAAGTAAGAAGTCACCGGAGCTCGGGGATTCAGGTAAGCGCTGTGCGTTTTTTTTTTTAAGTCCCTGCATCGGGGTTGTCTCGCGCCGAACGGGGGGGTTGAAAAAAAAAAAAAAAAAAAAAAAATTTCGGCGCGGGACAACCCCTTTAAGCTCTTCCTTAAAAAACAATTCAAGTGTGCCAGCAGACCATTGTGTTCAATGGAGCCGCCGGCAACAGCAGCAGCTCCATTGAAGAGAATGCCTGCCTTTTTTTATTTTTTTACACTAAAATCTTTTTTCAGGGAAGGGCTTATATGTAAAGCCCTTCCCTGAAAAAGAATGCAGGGAGCCGGCGGCTCCATTTAAAACAATGCGTGCATTTTCTATGGTGCACACAGGTCCTATCTTTGCAGGCACGCACCTGTAAAACACGGACATGTGCAGACACCATAGGGAATGCAGTGTTGTAAATACAAGCATGTTTTTGTGCGTGCGTACGCACGCACCGAAACACGCTCGTGTGAACCCACCCTTAAACCAGAACATATTAAGGCTGAATGTCCACGCATGGGTCGGATTCCATGCAGGTAATGCCGCACGGAATCCAGCCCTGTCCGCAGCCAGTGAGCCCTATTTACCCGTTTTCCCCGGCAGCGGCGTCCGCGTGGATCCCTCCACTTCTGGGTTCACTGTACGGCGCTTGGTACTCACATGCGCAGTACAGCTTGTGTTTTTTTTCTTTTATCTTCTGCTTTCCCATGCGATCCAGGCAACGTCCGCAGTGTCAGCTGCGGGTGTGTCGCGGTTTGGACAGTTTCTATTGACTTCAATGGAAGCAGTCCCTGCAGGATCCACAGAAAAATGGAGCATGCTACTTAAATTAATTTTCGGACGCCTATGCTTCCCCATGGGTGGCTTGATTTGCGGATCTCCCCCCCAGGTTCCACAAATCAAACCAGCCTGTGGACATTGAGCCTAAAGGCCCATTCACACAGAACGATCATCACTCAAAATTCGCTCAAACTGTGTCTTTTGAGTGAAAATCTTTGCTTGTAAATGCTACGATCATTTACTTTTCAGCCGAACGATGATTTTTAGGTGAGCATTAAATCCATCCTTGGGCCGCAGAGCTGATATCAGTGACCGCACACTGTGTTCTCCACGAGACAGCTGATTACACTGTATTCAACTTGCAGCCCCACAGTAGAACAAAGGAGCAGTGTGCAGAGAACAGACTACCTGCTGTTCTCTGCATACAGCTCCTTGGAGGCTTATTTACATGCAAATGAAGGTAATAAGCTGCTAATGGGCATTGTTGTCTATTAGCAGCTTATGCAAAATGATTGCTAAAAATGTGAATCTCCCTATCTTTTGAACAAATTTTAAGCGATCATCTTTGTATGTAAATGGGCCTTAAGATTTTACAAATACAGATGATACAGGACACAAAATGCTAGAAGCAGCTTTTGTAAGCTAGCAAACTACGTAAAGACAGTAAAACAGTGCTTAAAAATGGTATTGCAGAAACTGCTAGCTTAAATATGGTATTGCAGAGACTTCTAAATGATTATAATCAATGCATGTAGTAATTATCTAACCATGTCTTACCTACTAAAAGAGTTGGATTTCGTACTAGTACTCTGGAAATCTGAGAAAGAATCATCAATGGATCCGGATTTAGAAGCATCTTGAAAATCTTGGAAATCATCATCATCTGCTTTCAATAGCTATACAAGCAAGACAACAGTCATTTATAGAATTGTTAAATGGTTGTCCTAGTGGACATATTTTTGTAGTTTTTAATAGTCTCAACATGTGTAAAGTTAAATTTGCAATGAGCCTTCACAAAAAAAGGCCAAAGATATATATTACTTTGTTTATACAGCTCTTATGCAGCATGCACCTTCATATGTAGACAGACTTTACAAATGCATGATATTGAATTACTGTATGTAGATGCTGGGAATACATTTCTACTACTCCTGAACACCCACCATTGAATAGGTCAGTTCAGCAGCTAGGTGAAAACTAGATGGTTATAAGAAACAGAAATTATATTTGTAAGTTGTGAAATTTAAAAAGCCACTTTCAGACAGGCATATTGCGGTTGATTTATTTATTTTTTTGCACCTGTATTATGGATGATGTCCCAGTACAAAACACAGGTTTACCAAACTCCCTGTATCATAGGGTTCAATGATGTTGTGAGTTCAGGTCAGCATACCCACAGTCGGAGAAGTATACTCATCCATAATAGTAGTGCTCCAGACTTGAAGTAAACAAAAACCACAAATACGCACCTAGGAGCAATTGGCTTTTAAACTGAAAGATTTAGGTGCCAAATTAAATTTTTGGTTGACAAAATTTAACCCCTTAGTGATGGAGCTTTTTTGCTTTTTTCCGCTTCCTTTTTAAAAATCGTAACTCCTTTATTTATCCATCGATGTCGCTGTATGAGGGCTTGTTTTTTGCGGGACAAGTTGTATTTTTCAATGGTACCATTTATTCTACCATATAATGTACTGAAAAACTTTTAAAAAATTCTAAGTGGAAAAAAAATGGAAAAAAACGACATTCCGCCATCTTTTCGGTGCGTCCTGTTTCTACGACACACAAACTGCAACACAAATGACCTGAAAAATTTATTCTATGGGTCAGTAGGATTACTACGATACCAAAAACTTATATCTGATTGCTCCAGCAGTATGATGTAATGCCATTGCATTACATCATACTGAATTCTGACAGGCAGCCTACCAAGCCACTCCACGGGGATAGTCTGATGGGCTGTCTGCCCAGACAGCCGTGGGGCCTTTCAGAAGGCCCCCGGCTGCCATGACACCTGCACGGCTACCCTGATCTCACCGTGGGGGGGGGCGTACAGGACCCCCGAACATCGGTTGGGGGAATTTGAAGGGTTAATAGTGGCCGATTGCAGCTACTGCGCGTCAGTGTCACCTGTAATAAGCAGCTGACGCCTGCGCTGTATGGAGGGAGATAGTGGCGCTATCTCCCTCCATACACGGTAGGATGTAAAAATACTATGGGGCCGTGACTAAGTGGTTGATACGTATAGGATATTAAAAGACTGTCAGGACTCGGGGTCCGGAAAACTGGAGATCCCTGAAAATACCCGCAACCCCTGTCCCTTCCTACTTGCCCCCCTGGGCTAAGCCCCAGGGCGACAACTGGGCGACGGTCCCTACACTCACTAAGGAAGGGGGACACGGGGACTAACGAACAGACAGACACTGGAACAAACAACAGCAAGGAGAGTCAGACAATCCGGGTCAGCAACAAGAGGGTACGTGGTACAAGAGGGTCAGGCAAAGGCAACGTCAGGTCCAAAGGCAGAGGGTCAGTAACAGGAGTCAGAACTATGCAGTACGCTGATGTAGCAGGAAATCCAAAACTAACACTGGCACTGGATTGCAGACACCAGCAGGTTTAAATGCTGTCAGAGCTCCCGCCCAAGCAGCTGATTGGGGCGGGGAGTCTGACAGCAGCTGAGTGCACCCAGCAGCACTGGGGAACCCGCCCCCAGCCCTGCAGGAGGCAGGACAGGAGACACATGTTTTGTTGCCAAGGTACCTAGGACGCGACGCGGGGCAACACCCACCGCGTCCCTGGCAACCCGGCGGCGAGGCGGAGCTCGGCGGCCAGGGGAGGTGACGAGGACCGGGGCCCCCCTGCGCCGCACAGCAGCCGCAAGTGTGACAGGACCGGCGGTGCGGGCATGACGGACCCGCGAACCGCCAGTCCTTACAGTACCCCCCCTTCTACGGGGGGCCACTGGACCCCCATGGCCTGGAGCAGGCTTGAGGGGAAAGGCGCTGTGGAACTGTCGAACCAACAGTGGTGCATGTACGTCCCGGGCAGGAATCCATGTACGGTCCTCAGGGCCAAAACCCTTCCAATGTACCTTCCAATGTACCAGATACTGTAAAGTACCTCTCACACGCCGAGCATCAATCAAACGCTCTACCTCATACCCTGTACAAGAGTAGGAGAGGGCGGGCTCTGGGCGGGCAGAACTGGGGTTACATATTTCTTCAGCAGCCCCTTGTGGAAGACGTCATGAATCTTCCACGACTGCGGAAGAGATAGTTTGTATGCAACAGGATTGACCACATGGGAGATGGTGAACGGACCAACAAAGCGGGGAGCCAGCTTTAGGGATGGAACCTTGAGTCTCAAATTTTTTGAGGCCAGTAATACCTGCTCCCCAACCACCAATGGTGCAGAGATCGTGCGTCTTTTATTAGCTTGACAAAGAAGTTTATCCTGGGAACCCTGAAGGTTCTTACGAACCTGGGCCCGAACTGTGCACAGTTCAGTAATGGCAGAGTCCGCAGACGGCGTGTCAGTAACTGAGGGAGAGAAAGAAAATCGAGGATGGAAACCATAATTACAAAAGAACGGCGGCACATGAGAAGACGAATTTACATGGTTGTTAAAAGCAAACTCGGCGAGAGGTAGGAAGTTAACCCACAGATGTTGATTGTCAGACGCGAACAGTCGCAGGTATTGGATTAATTCTTGATTCATCCTCTCAGTTTGCCCATTCGACTCGGGATGAAAGGCAGACGAAAAGGACAAACCAATATTCAATTTCCTGCAGAAAGCTCGCCAGAAGCGAGCGACAAACTGTACACCTCTATCTGAGACCACGTCCTCAGGAATCCCATGCAACCGCACCACCTCCTTAATAAACATGTCAGATAACAGTTTGGCATTTGGTAACTTGCTCAGAGGAACGAAATGTGCCATTTTGGAGAACCGATCTACAATGACCCAAATGACCGTATTCCCATGACGGCGGCAAATCTGTGATGAAGTCCATGGACAGATGTGTCCAGGGCCTGGACGGAATGGGCAAGGGAAGAAGAGGCCCCTCAGGAAGTCTCCTGACACTCTCCCCCCTGGCGCACACCGGACAAGCAGTGACAAAAGCCCGAACACCCCTACTCATATGAGGCCACCAATAAGTTCTGGAAAGTAATTCCTGAGTTCCCCGGATACCGGGGTGACCAGCAAAGACTGAGGCATGCGTCTCTTCTAACACCTTCAACCTTAATGGTAAAGGAACAAAGAGTTTGCCTTCTGGAAGTGCTTCAGGGGCTGATTGCTGTGCATCCTGAATTAGCGGTGAGAGGTCAGAGGAGACAGCTGCAAGAACCACCCCAGGGGAAAGGATAGTCTCAGGTTCCGACTCAGGAGGTTCCGGAATACCAAAACTCCTAGATAGGGCATCTGCCTTCACATTCTTGGAACCGGGTCGGTAAGTAACCAGGAATTTAAAACGGGAAAAGAAAAGAGCCCAACGAGCTTGTCGAGCATTCAACCTTTTAGCAGAATCTAAATATACAAGGTTCTTATGGTCTGTGAGTACCATGCTCTGATGGCGTGCTCCCTCCAAAAAATGCCTCCACTCCTCGAACGCCCATTTTATAGCAAGTAACTCACGATTGCCTATATCATAATTCTGTTCGGTTGGGGAAAATTTTCTAGAAAAGTAAGCGCACGGTCTAAGATTTGTGAGTGTAGACGGCCCCTGAGAAAGTACCGCCCCTACTCCAAACTCAGAGGCATCCACCTCCACGACAAACGGGCACGACAGGTCTGGTTGGACAAGAACGGGTGCGGAGGAAAAGGCAGCTTTCAGGGTAGCGAAGGCCGCCAGTCCTTACAAAGACTTTGGATTACACTATATTGCACTATAAATTACATATACACATCCAGCATTCCCCAGCGGTATGACCCACTCCCAGCATAATAATCATATTTGGAGAATTCCTTCCCACCCAGTGGTATAATAAATCGCATGCAAAGGATCACTATCACTGTCAATTAACAGGATATGTGTCCACTTAAACTCCCCCTTTCTCCAAATCACATTAACAGCAGCTAGGTGCTCCTGCGATCAAATTAACTGCAGCCAGGCAGTCTCCCTTGCTCTAGCAGCAAGACTTATGTTACTGTAGGACAGTGTTCCCCAACTCCTGTCCTCAGGGACCACCAACAGGTCATGTTTTTAGGATTTCCTCAGTATTGCACAGGTGATGTAATTATTGTCAGTGCCTCAGACGTTTCCACAGGTGTTCTTACCATAGGAAATCCTGAAAACATGACCGGTTGGTGGTCCCTGAGGACTGGAGTTGGGGACCCCTGCTGTAGGAGACCAGTGCTCTGGGAAAGTACTCGGCAAGCCCTGCTGTGGGAAACCTTTCTTAGAATCATTGAAGGAGAACTTCCCACCTCCTGTGGTAACCTGTTCCACTCATTAATCACCCTCACTGTCAGAAAGTTTTTTATAATATCTAATTTGTGTCTCCTCCCTTTCAGTTTCATCCCATTGCTTCTAGTCTTTCCTTGTGCAAATGAAAATAGGGCTCATCCCTCTGCACTGTGACAGCCCTTCAGATATTTGTAGACAGCTATTAAGTCTCCCCTAAGCCTTCTTTTTTGCAAGCTAAACATTCCCAGATCCTTTAACCGTTCCTCATAGGACATGATTTGCAGACCGTTCACCATCTTGGTAACTCTTCTCTGAACTTGCTCCAGTTTGTCAATGTCTTTTTAAAGTGTGGTGCTCAGAACTGGACGCAGTATTCCAGATGAGGTCTGACTAAGGCCGCCTGCACACGGGCGGAAATCCCGCGGCGGTATTTCTCGCGGGATTTCCGCCACTGAAAGTTTGCATAGGAGTGCATTACAATACGCACTCCTATGCAGACGGCCGCAGTTTGGCCGCGCGAAATCTCGCACGGCAAACAAATCGCGGCATGTCCTATTTTTGTGCGGGGCACGCACTCACCCGGCCGCCGGCTCCGGTCTGCGCATGCGCCGGCTGCGCCGCAGCTGGCACATGAAAGAGCCGGGGCCGCCAGGCGCGGGTGAGTACGCGCTCGTCCCTGCAGGCTCTTGGGTCGGGTCCCGCGGCGAGAATTCTCGCTGCCGGATCCGACCCGCTCGTCTGCAGGCGGCCTAAGGAAGAGTAGAGGAGGATAATGACCTCACGTGATCTAGACTCTATGCTTCTCTTAATACATTCCAGAAATGTGTTTGCCATTTTGGCTGCTGCATTACATTGTTGACTAATGTTCAGTCTATGATCCATTAGTATACCCAAGTCTTTTTCACATGTACTGCTGCTTAGCCCAATTCCTCCCATTCTGTATGTGCTTTTTTCATTTTTCTTGCCCAGATGTAGGACTTCGCATTTCTCCTTTTTAAATACCCTTCTGTTAGTCGCTGCCCACTGTTCAAGCTTTTCTAGATCTTTTTGAATCCTCTCTCTCTCTTCTCTAGTGTTAGCTATTCCTCCTAGCCTTGTGCTGTCAGAAAAATTGATCAGTTTCCCATCAATTCCCTTCTCCAGATCATTTATAAAAATGTTAAACAATGTTAGGCCTAGGACAGAGCCTTGTGGTATCCCACTTCATACATTCTTCCACTTGGATTTGCAGCCATTTATGATCACTTTTTGAGTACGATCACTCAGCCAGTTGTGAATCTACCTAGCAGTTGCCTTGTCAATCCCATATTTGGTCATTTTTTAATAAGTATAGTATGAGATACTTGGTCAAATGCTTCATTAAAGTCAAGATATACTATATCCATGTTTAACCCGGCCAGGGTGCATGGCAGTGGGTAAGTCATTAAGCTCAGGTATCCCGTGTGTGGAACATCTGCAAGTTGCAGAGTGAAAGAATTATTTGCTTAGGCCTCATGTCAACTAGAAAAATATAATCTGCGCAGAATATGCCGTGGATTCCGCACGGATTTGCTTTAAATGTTATTTTTTTTGCATGCAGATATCCGCATACATTGCTATCCATGTGATAGCAATGTTGCCGATCCGCACGGATTCCGCGGCAAAATGGAGCATGCCGCGTTTTTTCTCCCACCCGTGAAAAACACAGTTCTTTTAAAATGCCATCCGCGGGTGCAAAAATCAATTTAATGGACCGCGGATGGCCAAGGATTTCCTATGGGTAAAATCCGCTGCGGAATCCGCAATTCCATTTAGCTAGTGGACATGAGGCCTTAAGAGTTGTGATACAGCAGGCTAGTTGCAGCTGGCTACAAGTCTGCAAAATTCTGGCTGCGATGACGGACATTTTGGTTTCTATCTGGAGCCCTAGATAAGGGCATAAAAATGCACTTCTCTGAAAGTGGTCTTAAGTGGCAAACAAAGAAATCTAAAATGAATAGTGTGACAAGAAAATGTAGATAAAAATACTCTACATTACATGTGAACGCACTTATTGGCATCACTGTTACTTCAGGTGGCACATGACTGTTGCATATGCCAGCAGGCAGGCAAAAAAGGGCAGGGAAACATAGGCGCAACAGCAGTGAATTTAACAAATGTGGGTGAGAGTTTTTTTTCCCCGTTTTCTTTTATAAATCCCAGATTCTTTGGTGAAATGACACTTATTCTGTAAAGGGTCTTTCTAAGAAAAAAACATATATACCGTAGTTTTGGATTATAAGATGCTAATGACTAGAAGACCCCAGGTTTAGAAAGCAGAAAACATATATTTCATACTAATTTAAATGTCTTTGGGAGAAGGGAGGGTCTAACTCAGTGGAGGGGTTATCTTCATTAACTTTGGTGTTAAGTATAGAAAAGGGGGTTAATAGTTAAGAGCTCCTATTAACCCCTTGAGTGGCGGGTTTCCTACCACCCTGTCGTGCCCACCAGGGCAGGTTTTTTAAAATGGTCTAATCATTGAATTTCAACTAATTTTGCAGTTGCGTCTCAAGAGCCATAACTTTTTCATTTTTCCATTGACATGGCCATATAAGGGCTTGTTTTTTACGGGACAAGTTGTGATTTTTTAAACAGGAGGGAGGAAAAACAGAAGTGGGGAAAAAAGAAAAAAAGAGGCCATGCCATTAAAGGGGTTGTCCCGCGAAAGCAAGTGGGGGTATACACTTCTGTATGGCCATATTAATGCACTTTGTAATGTACATCGTGCATTAATTATGAGCCATACAGAGGTTATCAGAAGTTATTCACTTACCTGTTCCGTTGCTAGCGTCCTCGTCTCCATGGTGCCGTCTAATTTTCAGCGTCTAATCGCCGGATTAGACGCGCTTGCGCAGTCCGGTCTTCTTCTCTTCTGAATGGGGCCGCTCGTGCCGGAGAGCGGCTCCGTGTAGCTCCGCCCCGTCACGTGCCGATTCCAGCCAATCAGGAGGCTGGAATCGGCAATGGACCGCACAGAAGCCCTGCGGTCCACCGAGGGAGAAGATCCCGGCGGCCATCTTCACCAGGTAAGTAAGAAGTCACCGGAGCGCGGGGATTCAGGTAAGCACTGTCCGGTTTTCTTTTTTAACCAGTGCATCGGGTTTGTCTCGCGCCGAACGGGGGGGCTGTTGAAAAAAAAACAACCCCTTACGTCCTACAGCGGGAATGGGTTAAAAGAAGCAGACACTTGAAAATGGTGTGCTGTGCTGTCAGCTTGCTCACTTCATATATCTCACGATCCACTGCTTGCTCAAGCGGGTTCACCTGCCCCTAGTCCTGGGCTTTAAACAACAAAGAATTCCATGCAGGAAAAAGTGTAATCCACGCTTGCTTGCAGAATAAAATATATAATCTTCCTTCGTCACTGTGCTCTGTGCAGCCGATGCGCGTCTGGTTTAGAGATGTGTATACCTGGCAATTTTAAATATGTCCAAATAAAGGAAGATTATATATTTTATTCTGCAAGCAAGCGTGGATTACACTTTTTCCTGCATGGAATTCTCTGTTGTTTAAAAGAAGACATGCACCTAGGGAAGATATACAGTTAGGGCCAGAAATATTTGGACAGTAACACAATTTTCGCGAGTTGGGCTCTGCATGCCACCGCATTGGATTTGAAATGAAACCTCTACAACAGAATTCAAGTGCAGATTGTAACGTTTAATTTAAAGGGTTGAACAAAAATATCTGATAGAAAATGTAGGAATTGTACACATTTCTTTACAAACACTCCACATTTTAGGAGCTCAAAAGTAATTGGACAAATAAACATAACCCAAACAAAATATTTTTTTTTCAATATTTTGTTGCGAATCCTTTGGAGGCAATCACTGCCTTAAGTCTGGAACCCATGGACATCACCAAACGCTGGGTTTCCTCCTTCTTAATGCTTTGCCAGGCCTTTACAGCCGCAGCCTTCAGGTCTTGCTTATTTGTGGGTCTTTCCATCTGAAGTCTGGATTTGAGCAAGTGAAATGCATGCTCAATTGAGTTAAGATCTGGTGATTGACTTGGCAATTGCAGAATGTTCCACTTTTTTGCACTCATGAACTCCTGGGTAGCTTTGGCTGTATGCTTGGGGTCATTGTCCATCTGTACTGTGAAGCGCCGTCCGATCAATTTTGCAGCATTTGGCTGAATCTGGGCTGAAAGTATATCCCGGTACACTTCAGAATTCATCCGGCTACTCTTGTCTGCTGTTATGTCATCAATAAACACAAGTGACCCAGTGCCATTGAAAGCCATGCATGCCCATGCCATCACGTTGCCTCCACCATGTTTTACAGAGGATGTGGTGTGCCTTGGATCATGTGCCGTTCCCTTTCTTCTCCAAACTTTTTTCTTCCCATCATTCTGGTACAGGTTGATCTTTGTCTCATCTGTCCATAGAATACTTTTCCAGAACTGGGCTGGCTTCTTGAGGTGTTTTTCAGCAAATTTAACTCTGGCCTGTCTATTTTTGGAATTGATGAATGGTTTGCATCTAGATGTGAACCCTTTGTATTTACTTTCATGGAGTCTTCTCTTTACTGTTGACTTAGAGACAGATACACCTACTTCCCTGAGAGTGTTCTGGACTTCAGTTGATGTTGTGAACGGGTTCTTCTTCACCAAAGAAAGTATGCGTCGATCATCCACCACCGTTGTCTTCCGTGAACGCCCAGGCCTTTTTGAGTTCCCAAGCTCACCAGTGAATTCCTTTTTTCTCAGAATGTACCCGACTGTTGATTTTGCTACTCCAAGCATGTCTGCTATCTCTCTGATGGATTTTTTTATTTTTTTTCAGCCTCAGGATGTTCTGTTTCACCTCAATTGAGAGTTCCTTTGACCGCATGTTGTCTGGTCACAGCAACAGCCTCCAAATCCAAAACCACACACCTGGAATCAACCCCAGACATTTAACTACTTAATTGATTACAGGTTAACGAGGGAGACGCCTTCTGAGTTAATTGCAGCCCTTAGAGTCCATTGTCCAATTACTTTTGGTCCCTTGAAAAAGAGGAGGCTATGCATTACAGAGCTATAATTCCTAAACCCTTTCTCCGATTTGGATGTGGAAACTCTCATATTGCAGCTGGGAGTGTGCACTTTCAGCCCATATTATATATATAATTGTATTGCTGAACATGTTTTTGTAAACAGCTAAAATAACAAAACTTGTGTCACTGTCCAAATATTTCTGGCCCTAACTGTATGAAGGATCTCTGCTGGTAGGAGTGCTCCTGCCCTGCAGTGATCAGGCAGGTAGGGGGAGAACTGTGCAGCTGTGGTATTTATGGCTGCAGAGCTCTCCTACTGTATCAGCAAACTGCCGGATCATTAACCCCTTCCCGCTCAAGGACGTACATTTATGTCCTGGAGCGTCGGGGTATGTATGAAGAGAGGTCGTGGGGCGACCTCTCTTCATACAGTGCGGGCGTCAGCTGTTTATTACAGCTGACACCTGCGCGCGGTGAGATCGAGGGAGCCATGCAGGTGTCATGGCAGCTGGGGGCCTTCTGAAAGGTCCTAGGGCTGCCTTGAGTGACTGCCTATCAAGCCATCCCTCTTGATAGGCTGCCTGTGAAATTGCAGTATGACGTAATGCTGAAGCATTAAAGGGGTTGTCCCGCGCCGAAACGGGGGTTTTTGTTTTTTCAAACCCCCCCCCCCCCCCCCCCCGTTCGGCACGAGACAACCCCGATGCAGGGGTTAAAAAAGAACACCGGACAGCGCTTACCTGAATCCGCGAGCTCCGGTGACTTCTTACTTACCTGCTGAAGATGGCCGCCGGCATCTTCTCCCTCGGTGGACCGCAGGGCTTCTGTGCGGTCCATTGCCGATTCCAGCCTCCTGATTGGCTGGAATCGGCACGTGACGGGGCGGAGCTACACGGAGCCCCATTGAGAAGAGAAGACGACCCGGACTGCGCAAGCGCGTCTAATTTGGCCATTAGACGACGAAAATTAGACGGCAACCATGGAGACGAGGACGCCAGCAACGGAACAGGTAAGTGAATAACTTTTGATAACTTCTGTATGGCTCATAATTAATGCACAATGTACATTACAAAGTGCATTAATATGGCCATACAGAAGTGTATAGACCCACTTGCTTTCGCGGGACAACCCCTTTAAGTCATACTGCAGGAGCAATCAAAGCATCGCTGGTTGTAGTCCCCCAGGGGGACTTGAATGTAAAGTAAAAAGAGAAGATCAATAAAGTTTTTTTTATTTGTAAAAAAAAAAAAAAAAAAAAAAAGAAGAAGGAATAAAAGTTTAAAATCACCCCCCTTTTGCCAAATCTATAAGTAAAAAATCTAAATAATAAAATAAAAAAACATATCTGGTATCGCAGCGTCCATAAAAGTCCGCTCTATCAAAGTAGTACATTATTTACCCCGCACAGTGAACTTTGTATGAAAAAAAATAAAGACCACCAGAAATGCACTTTCAGTCACCCTGTCCCCCAGAAAAAAAACGCAATAAAAAGCAATCAATGAGTAGTATATTAAAATAAAAAACAAACTATACAAGTTTGGTATCGTAGCAATCGTACTGACCCATAGAATAAAGTTATCATGTCGGTTTTGTTGCATCTGAAAGATGGCGGAATGTTGTTTTTTTTTTTTCATTTTACTCCACGTAGAATTTTTTTTAAGTTTTTCAGTACATTATATGGTACTTTAACCCTTTCCAATCCAATTTCTATCCTGGTTTTCCTAGGGGGCTTACTCTTTTTCTGCCGTTATACAACAGCGCTATCTGCTGGCTAAAGCCAGTACTGCATGAGGTGACTCGCTGGACAGGCTCCGACAACAGAGAGGCTGGCAATATATACAGTAGGAGAACCCCGATGGACGTCTTCCAACATCGGAGCTGTACAGCCTTAAATCATAATGTCTTCAGAGGTTAGACAGTGGATTGGGAAGGGTTAAATATCACCATTGAAAAACACAACTCGTTCCGCAAAAAACAAGCCCTCAAACAGCGACGTCGATGGATAAATAAAGGAGTTACGATTTTTTTTAAAGCGGGAGGAAAAAACGAAAATGGAAAAAAAAGGGGCCGCGTCATGAAGGGGTTAAGGCTGCAGTCAGAACTCTCTGCATTTATCAGCCCCCCTGCTTCGGGACAATAAGGTGCAGTAACTTTTCAGGAAAATTTTATCTTACTAAAAACTGTGTCTTATAGTCCTAAAAATATGGTAAATAAAATCTCACATACCATACATAGAACACATAACATTGTTGCCTACCGGTTGAGAGAATGGGGATGGCACTACAGTGTGCTGTGCATTTTCGCCTAAAGCGGTTGATGTACTCTTTAACGTAACTGTTGGCTGGATAACTTCAAGAGGCTTAGCCTTAGCCATTGAAGGCCTTGATGTTGCTAGATGTAGTTGATCCATGGTGGTTGCAAAAGTTGCTGGAAATCTACTTAAAGTTGGTATAGGTGCAGATGTAAACTGATTCAGAATATCCATATTCAAGGTACAGTCTCGTCTCTGCTTGTAAAAATAAACAATCAAGTTTAATGATAGTGTCTATTAGTTACTGTTCCCTCTTCATCACAATGTAAATGCCAATTAATTTAACATCCTTAGTGGTTTCAGCTCTGTTTTTTTCATGCAAAGCTTTAAGTTTATTGTATAGACATCTATGTAAAAAGAGAATGTACTAGCTAACTGCAATCAGCTCCTAACCTCCTCCTAGTATTATCTAGGAGCATCCTACTGTCAGCAAACAATTAGCACTATTGTCAGAAGATGCCCTAGTGGCTTAGGGTACTTTTACGGCTGGGTTCGCACAGGGCGGAAATGCCACGGAATTTCTTTGTGGACTTTCCACACAGAAATTCCACCCGAGCCTAAGCAGCAAAGTGGACCAGATTTGCAAATATATCATCCACATGCTGCAGACAGTCCGTTGCGGCCAAGCCGCACTGAAATTGACACGCCGCGTGGAATTCAAATCCGTGGCATGTCAATTGTATCGCCGTTTCCGCTGCCAGCTCTCTCCTCTCTATGGGGAGAGATCGCCACAGTGAAATACAGGCGGACAAGCAGCTTCAAAATGGGGTGGTGGGGGGTAGTGTCGCTAGTACTCCTGGGGCAACTGCGTGGGTCGCTATTACTACTGAGGCCGCAATAGGGGTCACCATTACTACTGGGGCCACTAATATAGGGGGTTACTATTACTACATGGGGCAGATTTGCTCTAGTATTTACAGTAGCTGTAGATCAGATTTTGAAAATATCATCCACATGATGTGTAAAAAAATCTGCATGAAATCCATGCAGATATTGACATGTGGTGCGGGATTTAATTCCACTGTATGTTAATTTAAATATAATGAATATCAATAGCTAGTGCCCCAGCGTTAAGGCCCATTTATACACAACGAATGTCGCTCAAGCGACTTTTGAGCGATAATCGTTGTGTCATTTGCAGCCCAAGATGATCGATCACCAAGGCTCCAAGGCTGAAAAAGTTTGGGAACCACTGACAGATGGTCACAGTATTCAGGTGAACCTTCCATTTTTGTCCTGGTTTAAAAACATTTTGTTGTTTCTGGATTATGCTAAATAAAGGTTTGCTGGATATATAGGGTATGTACATTTATTTTATTTGTGCATGCATTATAGAATTGTCTGGGCACTATGTAGCACCCTAACCTTCTTATTTACGGCAGTGCCGATCATGATTTTTTGCATCTCATAATTAACACAGTGAAGTGCAAATGTTTTCAACAATTTACATCATATACTTTGTAACACTGCATAGAGATATAATCACTTGCATTAGTGCCAATAGGGATCACAATATGAATTTCTTATCTTAGACAGACATACAATCTGTTTTGACAGTTTTGCAGCTGTTTTCCTTGATTGGATTCAAAGCAGAACACCAGCACTTCAAGGCAATTTAGCCAATTACTGAGCCACAGTGCTATGTAAGTTACAGCAGGCCATATACATCCCCTTTCCCTCTGCCCTGAGTGATTGATCGCCTGCCAGGGCATTACAACTATTACTACTGTCAAATCAGAGCACAGGGGGCAGTGGGGCATTTGCAGGAGCTGTGTGCACTGGAATAAAAAGTTATTTTTCTGAATGCTGCTGAAAAGAAAATAATCAACCCAGGTATATTTAAACCTATCTCCTCAGCTCCCACCTAGCGCTGCCATCAGTTTTGCATGGTTAAGGTCGGCTTGTCCATGGGCGAGGTGTCATTGCGAGATCCGCGGCGATAAATTGCATGCGGAGCTTGCATGACACACTTTCCATAGAACTATGGAAAGCACAGCCTACTGCTCATGAGAAGAAAATCCTAGCGATTTTCTGCTTGCGTGATTAAAATCGCGGCAGGCTCACTGCGGAGAATCACAGCATATCATTAATATAGGCTCATCGCAGTAGTGTAGTGCTCCCCCCTCCTCCCCTGCAGTATTCTGCCACGGTCATTGACAGACTACTTTTAATTTTTTCAAAACAAACAAAAGTAATATAAAGTAATGATTTAATGTGAAAAAGCCAATTTTTTTTTATATAAAACATGATATGCAAGGCTAAAAAAGACAAATGTCCATCCAGTTCAGCCTGTTTTCACCCCCATTTGTTGATCCAGAGGAAGAAAAAAAAAACCCTGATGAGGCCGAAGCCAATTTACCCATTCCCGACTCCATAATAGCAGTCAAAATAATCCTTGGATCAACATTTGAAAGTTCCTACCTAACTCTAAGACCCTGAATAACAACCGCTCTGGTTACATCCATTTGCCTTTATCACATAAACCAGTGAGAAGTAATTGACAATTACATTGTATCAACAGCTTAACACAATGGAAAATTGTAGCATAACAGTGTTGAGTTTACAAACAAATTCAAGTCTTAAAGGGGTTGTCCCGCGAAAGCAAGTGGGGTTATACACTTCTGTATGGCCATATTAATGCACTTTGTAATGTACATCGTGCATTAATTATGAGCCATACAGAAGTTATTCACTTACCTGTTCCGTTGCTAGCGTCCTCGTCTCCATGGTGCCGTCTAATCGCCCGATTAGACGCGCTTGCGCAGTCCGGTCTTCTCCCTGGTGAATGGGGCCGCTCGTGCCGGAGAGCTGGTCCTCGTAGCTCCGCCCCGTCACGTGTGCCGATTCCAGCCAATCAGGAGGCTGCAATCGGCAATGGACCGCACAGAGCCCACGGTGCACCATGGGAGAAGACCCGCGGTGCATCGTGGGTGAAGATCCCGGCGGCCATCTTGCTAAGGTAAGGAAGAAGTCGCCGCAGCGCGGGGATTCGGGTAAGTACTAAACGTTTTGGTTTTTTTAACACATGCATTGGGTTTGTCTCGCGCCGAACAGGGGGCCTATTGAAAAAAAAAAAAAAAAACTGTTTCGGCGCGGGACAACCCCTTTAAACCACAAGGTGGGTAGGAACAAGGTAAATTCACATGTGGTGGAACTTATCCACTGCATATCTAGACAGAGAGCCATTAAAGATTTTAAGAATGGAGAAAATATTTTTATTGGTTTTTTTTAGCTACTAGACAGACAGTGACGAGTTACCTGTGCAATGCCAATCATAGCAAGGACAATATAAAGTTCTTCTTTTGTAAGTTTCCCAGGAGTTGTCTTATTTGCCATAGCCCAAATCTGCCCTAAAGTTTCCCGAGGAAGCCCAGAGGACAGAAGAATTGGATACAACTTGGCTGTATCGATTCCCAACGTGGAAAGCGTGGATTCTAAAATACTTTTGTAAAGATCTATTGGGAGAGGGGAAAAAAAAATAAAAAGTATAAAAGCATAGCCACACTTTCAGATGACTCTTAGGAGTAAGCTGCCATGTATACATGAGGAGCAATAGCATTTCTGAACATTCTATGACTGGTACCCTGTGCTTGATCAGTTTTTACCTCTGCAGGCCCTTTCCCGAATTTTCAGTGTTCCCCGAGTTGGTCAGTGGAGATCAGAAACACTATCTTTTCTCCTTAGGGAGAGCAACTAAATAAACTAAGTAAGGAGACTCAAATGGCCATGCACGCTCCTCTGGGTAATATGCAAATAAGGGAGATGGAATAAATCCTCCACAGTGCCACCTATTGAAAGGTGACTAACTGCTATTATTCTTCTATACACTGTACATGAAGAAAACAGCAGATCCTGCTTCCTAACTCTCAAACACAGAAAAACAGCAGCAGCATAAAGGGCACTAGAGAGCCTAATGAGTAGTGTAGATGTGATTCCAGCAGCTGGAAGTGACTTATCAATCAGATGCTGCAACTAGGTCTTTGCAAGTCTCTTTTCCTCCACCATCCATAAAGTTCTACGGACGACACCCAAAATACCCTTCTTCATGCCTCCCAAGTGTCCTGGATTCGGCAGGACAGTCCCAGATTTTGGGGACCTTCCGGTAAGGCAGGCTACACGTGCAGCCCAAAATCTGGGACTGTCCGGCCGAATCCATCTCTGCCCCCACTCCAGTCTGTTCAGCAACATTAGCAATAAATCAATCTTCACTCACAGGACTGCTGGATAAAGTGATCTACACACTACGTAATCTGACTCCTCTGCCCACCAGACTCAAAAGCCTGGCGCATTTTAACTAATAGAGGCAAAGGAGGGAGAAATATCTCTAAGTGGGGCCACAGAGAAGGGCACTGGAGCTAGAAGCGGGATATGGGAAAATGTGCAGAGATTAGTCGTGGCTGGAATAATTCCTCTCAGCAATCTGAACCCACATAGAGAATAAAAAAAAAAAAAAGTAGGAATTCTCCACCAGTGACCATTGGAGTTGACTGCGCTGTAATCACTATCACTAGGTAGAACTGGTATCTGTCCATTTGGTGACTGCATTATTGATAGCGTAGCCACTGTATTTGAGCCCGCCATGTTAAAGATGGTTATAATAAAGTAAACTATATCATACACACATATGCCTTTTTCGGTGGTCAGCAGTAGCCTGTGTGGAGGGGGGGTTCCTAATTCTGAGTATTGCCATGGCACCCCATAAATTCTGTGTACAACACTGTTGTGACCCCTGCCATCTGCAGTGTGTATGTGCACCTGATGATGCCAGCAGACACATATCCACGTAGTCCCAGTGCCCTCGACCAGTCGCGCACATCGCCTCAGCTGTCAATCCAAGACTGCCATAAGATTTGGATTAGGATGATGTGGGGACCAGGTGCAAAGAGATGGGAAAAGTTGTCTCAGCCTGCTATTATAGTACCTTTTTTCATTAATTTGAAAGTTGGGAGGTATGTCATACTTCACTTTCTGTGTTCCATCCTATCTCTTTTATTAGAGACAGACTTCGTTTGACAACAGGCAGTGAACAACAAGTTAAAAGTAAGGGAGACCCCCTAGTGGCTAGCATTTTTCAGCACTAAAATATATTTTAAGTCAACAGTGATAAGCACTTTTGCTAATCATATTTGCTATCATATTAACACAAGTTGTCTCCAAGTGTGGTTTAAATGCACAGATCAAATGTAATGCTACTTTTTCACATACCGTAAGTAGAAATTAGTTCTGAACAAAGCAATCTATGCGGGCTAAATTATTAAAAGGTCAGTAAAAATTAACATTGGTTTCTATTAGTTCAACAACACTAACACACACACACACACACACACACACACACGCACGCACGCACGCACGCACGCACGCACACACGCACACACGCACGAAATGAAAAAGGTAACAAAAGAGCTTTAATACTCCTAAGAAAGGGTCAGTAAAATGAAAATACCTGGTACAAGACTGTCATTGTAAATCCAAGAAGGCAGCATCGGCTCAACAGCATCTGGTTTTGGAAACACCGTAACTGACAAAATGTACAAGATAAAAAAAAAATGTAAAAAGCAGAATTAGGATAGCTTTGTAAAAGACAGATTTATTGCACACATTATTTCAAAAACACCCTGGCAGTTAAACATGGCATAAATGTAACATCCGATACACTTCCTTTTAAACAAGTATTTTACTCCAATCACTTACTGCTGTATTAAGCAGCAATACATTTTTTTTTTTTACAAGTACTGTTTTTTTTGCTAATCCTACCTACCTCACTCAGATGAACATATTTTGGCTGCATTTTATGTGTGTATTTTTTACAAACGGAATAAGCAGTGATATAACCCTATTGACTTACATTGGGACATTATTATTTTGGTGAGTAATACACACTTTAGTTTATGGGTGCATAAAATATGCAATGAATATGCATGTTACATGGCTGTGCTCCCATAATAAAAGAAAAAAAAAAAGCATGCAGCTGAAAGCCCCAAACCTCTGTTCTCCCGTAACTCCTCTTATTCACTCTTAGGCCTCGGTCACACGGGCGTTTTTTTCCCGCGATTTGCGGATCGCATGACGGATGCGCATCCGCAAATCGCGTGACCGGGTCCGGGAAAAAAAAAAAAACATTCAGCTGAGAGCTACCCCCGATTGGTCCCTGCGCTCAGCCAATCAGAGGCAGCACTCACTCACCCATTCAGGAATTCATGGGTACGATAGGTGCGATCTGCGATTTATGTTCTATAATTTATCGGACGAGCGCATAAAAAGCGCTCATGTGTCCTATACCATTGCAAAGCAATAGTTTTATAAAATCGCACATCGCATGCGCAGATTGCACGAAAAAACTCGCCCGTGTGACCGAGGCCTTTAGCATTTCACCCAATAACAAATGTCATTGTCTCCAGGCTCCTTTCTATTTCAAGCCCTACCTGTATCATTGACCCTATTCAGTCACATCTCATCCAGTCTCTGTCTTTGGTTGTCATTGTCACTAGTCACCTAACTATAATATTCACCTCTCTTTCTGCCATCATTCCCTTCACCTTTAAACATGCTGCATGTTCGGTCTCAGTGCCCCCACCAATCTACACAGCATCTACTGGACAAACTGTCAACTGGTATCATTTCTAGGCTGATGACACCCATTTATATACCTCTTCCCAAGACATCACCCCTGCACTACTACCAGTGCTTGTCCACTGTCTAATATACTGTCCCCTCTCTACCTGAAACAGAACCTTTCAAAAAAGGAGTGCAGCAATATTACACATTAAAGTCATTTGGAGTTGGAAAGGATTTTTTTCATTCTTACATACTATGAACTTCGTGAGTTTTTGCTGTCATCTCGCGACTAATGGCAGCATGCTGCGATTTAAATCCTGCGAGCGGAGAATCATTAGGATTCTCCGCTTGTGGACAGTGGAGCTGTGTTTTCCATAGTAAGTCTATAGAAAGCGTTCACTGCATTCCCTGCAACCGCAGGGAACGCAGTGAAAATTCGCCTGTGGACAGGAGGCCTAAACCTTATAGTTCCATCTCAGACTGTAGTCCTACCAAACCTTCTAGACAGCATGTCCATTGTCTTTGGGTCATATCACCTGCACATTCATATAAAACATGTTAACAACAACAACAGAATCTTTTCTTTTTATAGAACCAGAATAGGACAGCTCTTTAAAATAGTGAAATATGACGAATCTGTATAAAGTTGGTCAGAAAATTCCTTTCAACCCTGCATAAAATCTCCAGACATGGAGAGCCGCGCATGTAAAGAAAAGAACCCCCCCCCCCTCCCAAAAGAATGGGGGTAAAAAATAAATCAGAATATTCTTATTATAGAAACAGCAACAATTCTTATTGTGGTCCTGCAATTCACTAGCGATTGCCCTTTCCCTCACTAAACCCTCCCCTCTTCAATCTATCCTGAACACAGGCTCATCTTGTTGTCCTAGCAGTACACAGATGCCTCCACCCTGTGCTTATTCACTGCAATTGTTGCCCTTCCACTATACAATACAATTTTAAACTCATTACACTCCTCCATAAAGCCCCCTCCACACAAATGTATTTAGTGCGCCATATGTAGAAAATAGAACCCATTGATTTCAATGGGTCCATTTACATTACTCTTTTTTGTGCATGCTCCATTTTTGTATGCATTTGCACACCAAAGGTCCCCACAGAAGTCTATGAATGGTGCTCAAATGTGCACTCAATACACACGCAAATGCGCAATACGTTGTACAAGTCCATAGGCATAGAACACATCTCGAACTGAGGCTAAATAGCCTTTAAAGTCAACTATGTGAACTGGTCTTGCGAGCACAAAAAAAACGCATTATTCACGGCGCAAAATCGATACATAAACGCATGCATTTTTATGCATATGCTAGTGTAGAGTGCTTCACCGCCCCAATATCTCCTCCCTTATCTCTGTCTACCATCTACCCTACCAGTATTCTCCATTCTGCTAATGACCTTTAACTAAAGTTCCGCCATATTCAAACCTTCCATTCCTGTCTCCAAGCCTTTTCCAGAGCCCATCAAGTCTTCTAGAATGCATTACTACAGACGATCAGGGTGATTACAAATACCCACAATTTAAGTCTGCTGCAAAATAGGCTGGATTCACACAACCATAATCACATGCGTATTTGCGCATGCAATATGCAGTGAATAGAACCCATTGAATTCAATGCATTCGTTCACAAGTGCGTATTTTGCGTGCACAATTCAGTAACGCAAAAAAATATGCATCATGTTCTATTTTCCTGCGCTGCTGGAAGGAAGGGAAATAGGACATATGAAACTAATTATGCCAACTAGCCATTTCAATGTACAGGACCATGGCTTTTTTTTTTGTGTGCACAAAGTACAGTAAAAAAACAAAGGGCAGTTCTGCATGCAAATAAGCAACCTCCGATGCACAAAGACGCGGCGCAAATTCCCCTATTTCCAATTCTTTCCCATTCATCCCATTTTTTCATTCTTCTTCAAAACCAGATTACAGCCTCCACTACATGCCCTAATGTAGTTTAAATCTGTGTGTATGCGATATATATATATATATTTATTTATTTATTACACACACACACACACACACACACACACACACACACACAAAAATCTTCTGCATCCAAATATACGCCAATGCTCATTTTACATCGAATGAGAACCAAACGATTCTTGTTTGGTCGAGCAATTGAGCTGGTGACGCCATGTGCAGCTTGCTTAGACAGGCAAATCATGGTTGGAAATCCTAAATGTCCCGTTAACTTATTATTCAGTGTTTCACTTCCTATGTTAAAGACTGAACGATCAGTGTTTAAACACAGCGAGAAGCAAACAGGCAGTCTATTTTTATGCCAACTGAAAATTAACGACAAACGAGAAGCCTACGATTCTGGTTTGTCATTCAGTTTAAACGTGAGCCAATGACTGAATGATTATCGCTCACTTTTATTCATTTGAATGACTTTTAGAACAATATGTTTTGTCTGGACACACCTTTTAGACAGCAAGAATCAGAAAAGAGGTTTAGACAATATTCAGTTTTTACATTTCTTTTGAACAGTATTTTTATCAAGGAATTTTACAATAGTAATATGAAAAAAGCTCGTGTAACTAATCAATGTGACAAACAATACCAAAAACAATGGGAAGGGTAGTTGGAGACCCTGATTGACAAATATCCAGGAAAATGCAATGAAAATTGTAATATTGAATGAAAATAGGCAACATCATGACAGTATAAAATATAGATTGTATAGATCAGCAGAAAAATCCACTGGGTTTGGGTATACTGGAAGTGCAAATGAAATTACATACGAGATGGTACTATGCTCCCTCTCTGCTAGTTAGCAGTTTTAAATTTGGAATGTTCTGTGTTGGAGGAATTGTGGACAGAGGGATTCTCTCTCAAATATATTTTGGTCGTGTCCCAAATTAAAAGAATTCTGGGGAGAAATACTTAACATTTTAAAAGACATGCTACGTGCCACATCCAAAGAGATGCCAAATTAATTCTGCTTCTGGTGGACTTGATGGACAAATATCCATCAAACAGCAGATACATGATAGGTCAAGCTCTAATGACAGCAAAGACAATTATAGCCAAACACTGGAGAGAGCCCTTCCCCCTGACAATAAGAGGGTTCAAAGACCGTATGGCTGAACAAAATGTCTTCGAAAAATGGTTAGCGCTTTGAAATAACTCTATAAGACAACATAGGGAGTCTTGGGATGTATGGAAAAATTGTACCAACACTTAACATAAAAATTTCTGCATTGATGTCAAGTTAGTTTAATTTAGTTCAATTTATGTTTGTATAAGTTGCCTGAAACTCTAATACAACATGTTCAGGCGTTACTCCTGCTATTGTAAAGTCAAACTGTAATGACATTTTGCTTAAATGCTTTAAAATTGATTAACAAGTAACAAGGGTATACAATAGTGGTAACCGAGAATATTGTAAACCCGTGTTTTAAAATTGTTGTATACAGCCAGTAATATGTGAGAACTATTGTATTACATAACTGTCTTAATCTCAATAAAAACGAATGATGGAAAAAAAATACAGATTGCATAATCCTGTAACAAAAAATTAACAGTAGGACTGAAACTATAGAAGAGGGTGGGGGACGGGAAATAAAGTGTTAAGGTCCATTTACACAGGACGAGTGTCGGGCAAACGAAGCCCGACACTTGTCCCTGTGTCTCCGCACTCCTGCGCTCCTGCATGGGAGCTAGCAGAGCTGGCTGGCACACGAAGCAGCCAGCAGGGGGGCACGGCAGTGCAGGAGATTTCTCTCCTCTTGCTCTCCCATCCCCTTCATTGAGATAACACAGCGGCCATTCGCTACTGAACGGCCGCTGCTTAAACTGCACGATGAGTGATGAGTTTCATCGCTTATCTTTTATGCTGCATAAAAGATGACCGATGAAGCTAATCGCTCATCGTGCAGTTTAAATAGAGTCCGTTCAGTAGCGAACGGCCACTGTGTTATGTGAATGGAGGGGAACGGGGGAGGGAGAGGAAAGAAATCTCCTGCACTGCTGTGCCCCCCTGCTGGCCGCTTCATGTGCGAGCCAGTTCTGCTAGCTCCCGTGCAAAAGCACGGAGACACAGGGACGAATGTCGGGCATCGTTTGCCCCACGCTCGTCCTGTGTAAATGGGCCTTAAGTGGCAGCAGTTCAGTGTTCCAGCGCTACAGTTCTAGAGATTGCCAGTATTCTTATTTGTATTTCATAACATATCAATTAAAAGGACTGCTTTTGAAAACTGTTAAATGAAACAGAATTAGCAATCCAGATATTAGTTTACATTTATATCAAGAACCAAAATTGTATTACAACTTGTAGTATAAAAATATTACTAACAAGCTGCATAATATTTAGTGTGTGCTGCACCTTGCAGACAAATCCACATGTGGCTCCTGTCAAACAGAACAAATAGCATTTCTCTTCAGATTGTCATCACATAGGACTGAAAAATTGCTAGGCCAACATCAGCATTTTTTTTGCGTTGCTGACCTCTAAATGGTTTTAGGAGTACAATACATCACAGAGTATATTTGACACTTATCAAAATAGGTGAAAATGAAAAGTAGAGCAATGGCTAACCCAATTTCAGAACTTATTTTTCAGAGAAACCAGTCTGATTAGTCAGTTTGAGTTTTGCACCAGCTTTGAAAATTCGCCAAATAAGGGCTTATTCACATGACTGATATTCTGGATAGAGTTTATGCGAGGGTGAACCATGTTCTATCTTTGGATGTTCCCACGGCATGCATAAAAAAAAAAAAAAAAAAAATCACATTGCACTCGACTTTTTTGAATCCAAAACGTTTCACATCGCAGTGAAAAATGCCTGTTGCACCGCGATATCGGGCCATGTCAATCTAGCCCAATTCAAAATTTCGGATTTTATACACCTGTGATATGTAGAACGAATCCATGTTGTAAAGGCTTGTAATAGGACTTCGATTAGGAGGACAAAGTTTTCCCTCTTCTATGCATACGTGTTACTTCTAGGGAAGAATACAGTGCTATATGGAGTCTTTGCTGCCTGCATGAGGTCAAAGTGGGTTTGATATCTAACTATTACCTGGTTTCAAGGCATGCAACACAGGTGGTGGGTGCAATTTTGCATCTCTGGAAAATCCATCCAAATTTCCCTTAATAGCTTCCATTGCATCATCTCTGCATTTTTCAGTGGTCTAGGAAGAAAAAACATTTTAGTTACAAAATGTGTTCCTGTTTCGATAAAATTATTCCTTTAAGTCACAGTGCAATTTTTATTCAAATTCAGTTTTTCAAACTACTAACGACCACTTGTCTGTGAGTATGTATGTATGTATGTATGTATGTATGTATGTATGTATGTATGTATGTATGTATGTATGTGCGTTTGTGTGATTCTTATGCTCCACCCCTGGTGAGCTCCTTGCTCTGCCATTGAAGGTCCTACAACATATATAAAACACAGAGTCTGACAGACAGAAGAACAACACAGTTAGGGCTCTTGAAAGGGGGAGGACAAAGATAACAAAATGAGAATACGACTAAACCGCTATTATGTTAGACACAACTCAGCAATCCTGACAGAAGACACCGACCTACCTCCACCACAGAGATCTGGTGGGCTGAAGGACCTGTGGTGATGTCACTACTGTGGGAGGAGCCAAGCTGTGTTCTTGTGTGGTACTCAACTGCTGTGTTTGTGTGATGTGTGGGAATCATAATGCATGTACTATGTAGCAGAGCTGTGTGTGCATGCACTATGTAGCAGAGCTGTGTGGCGCATTGCGCCACCAGAAACACTGGTACTATAATTTTCTATACAACTCAGCAGTCCTGACAGAACACACTGACCTACCACCACCACAGAGATCCTGGGGACTAAAGGACATGTGGTGATGTCACTGCTGTGGGAGGAGCCAAACTATGTTTGTCTTGTGCAGTTATCAAGCTACTGTGTGTGTGATGTGCCACCAGAAACACTGGTACTATAATTTCCTAATAATTACTAGTCTTTACAATAATAATAGTCTTTATCTTTATAGTGCCAACTTATTCTGCAGCGCTTTTACAACACAGGGGAACACAGACAGTACAGCAGTTACACAAAGTAATCAAATTAATAGTAAACAGTTACATAAAGTGTTCAGGTTTATAGGGAACAATAGAGGTGGGTAGGGGGGCATGCATCAACAAACTTATGTGCAACAAGGAGGCGGTGATGCAGGAGGTACAGGGAAGGGAGATATACATGGTAGGCAAAGTGGAGAGAGTAGGGTGCCACAGGTAGACAATAGTCCAGGTAGGTAGTGGAAGGGCAGCGCGCATGTTGTAGAGTATGTGTGGGGTGGGGTTTTGGGGGGAGTTATTCAGGGGATTTGGTAAGCTTCTTTGGACAGTTATGTTTCTAAGGCTCGTCTGAAGTTCTCTGCATCAGGGATTGTTCGGATAATTTAGGGTGATCTCTGTGAGTGGGGAAGTCTGAGAGTCGTGACAGGCTGAAAGAGGAGGTAAGTGCCAAAAGCTGGGAGGCGGGTGAGGAAATGGGGTGATTTGAAATCGCCTAGGATGAGTGTTGGGATTTCACAGGATAGGAAATGGGGGATCCAGGTGGTGAAGTGGTCCAGGAAAAGGTGGGTGGGACGGTAGATAACTGCGACTCGCAGTGACAGTGGGACGTAGAGACCTAGAGGGTGAACTTCGATTGACGGGCGCTCCACTCTGATAACACACAGACTAAACACCCCTCTAATACGAACCTCACATGCTCACCTCCAGGACTTCTCTAGAGCAGCACCGATCCTCTGGAACACTCTACCCCAAAACATCCGGACAATCCTTGACACGTGGAACTTCAGATGTGCCTTAAAGATGTACCTCTTCATAGAGAAATACCAAACCCCACAATATGTCCCCCCTGCCCCTCCCTATGGCTTTCTACTTTTGCCCATCATGTACACTTCTTGCCCCAGACCTGCTGTACTAACCCCACCCAGTTTGTGTCCCAAAAAACTGTATATCACAGGTTATCCCCGTATTGCTGTGTTTTCCTTTGCTTCACCTCCTGGCCCTGTAACTGCTGTATCACCACCACCCCCTTTCTTTCCAAATAAATCAATAACACATTTAACTTTTGTCATTTTCAGATTGTTTGTGTTTCTCATGTGCCTTGAAAGTGCTGCAGAATAAGTTGGCGCTATACAAATAAAGATTATTACTTATTTTTAATACCATCCTACAGAAAGAGTGGTCAGGGTTGATGGAAGGCAGAATGATGCAAACTACACTGGGCAGACATTTCACCTTCCAGCAAGTCAATGGCCTGAAGCACACAGCCAAGACAACACAAGAGTGGCCTATAGACAAATCCGTGGATGTCCTTGAGTGGCCCAGCTAGAGCCTGACTTAAACCCAATCAAACATCTCTGAAAATGGCTGTCCACAGTGGGTCCTTATCCAACCTAACAGATCTTGAGAGGATCTGCAGAGAAGAATGGCAGGAGGGAGGGGGGCAAATCCAGGTCTCCGAACCTTGTGGCATCATACCAAAGAAGACTATAATCACTGGTCAATGCAAAATGTAAAAAAAACTTGACAAACATTTCTAAATATAAAAAACTAGCATTCTCTTTTAAATTTTGTCATTATGGGGTATTGAGTGCGGAGTAATGTGGAAAAACTTTAAGTGTTTTTCTACATTTTATGTTGTGGCCTTGTGTAGATTAAGAGTCTGAAGACTTTCCGGACCTACTTTAGCATATGACTAAAGTTACAGAATATATGTTATAAGAGGGCAATATGGGGTTGTATGTGTTTGAGATATACTGGCTACTACAAGGCATGTATATGGGTTTAAATAGTACAATATACAAATGTATAGAAGACTACATGCCATGCAGGCGATAGGGAAGGGCACTGGTGGTGGACAAGGGCACTCCCTGTTGCTTCACTGCATTGGAGGTCTCCCACACTACGCAGCTGTTACAGCCTGATGGCGTCAGAATAGTAGTTTTCTTTGCACAA
Organism: Eleutherodactylus coqui; assembly: GCF_035609145.1. Taxonomy (NCBI): domain Eukaryota; kingdom Metazoa; phylum Chordata; class Amphibia; order Anura; family Eleutherodactylidae; genus Eleutherodactylus; species Eleutherodactylus coqui. Next base: position 278,091,851 of record NC_089837.1, on the reverse strand, counting down.
TGTGCAAGGGAAGCAATACTTATGCCAGAATGACTCAATGCTCAGCCCAGACTCACGGCCACCCCCATCCTTCCCGGTCTGGCAGAATATAGGGGAAGGGGTTGAAAGAAGAATTATTTTGTTTCTCAAAACTGGCGCTACCCCCTTGCAACATGTTACACTAGGCACTGGGGCTTAACTCAATGATATCCAGGAGACTAATATTTTGCTGTCAATTGACTCCCATTGATTTCAGCATCCATAAAGCGCTCATACTCTGCTGTCCCGATTATTCAAGAAGGAAGTGCGTGTCTCTATTATTATGTACCTTTTTGACATGGGCATCCCAAAGCGCAGCTAGAGCACATGACTAGAGAGATTTTGAGAATATCCCAGTTTGAAATCTTACTTTGGGTTTCACACTGCTAAGCAATCTCAACTTCTGCTTCTGTTCTTCAAATTGACGCCGTTTTCTTTCTTCTTCTAACATTTTTTGCTGATGTTCAAATCTTTTTCTTAAAAAAAAGGTAAAAAAAAAAAAAACAGTAAAAATTAAAACTACAAAAAAATAAATAAAATACAAAACTCATTAGCATCTCTATTTAAACTAGCATTCATTAGCTCCATTATAGCTTTAACTGGAGCTCTAGCTACTAGAGGGGAAGTAGCTTACGTTGATTTCCATGCAAGGAGCTATATCCAGAGATTTACAAACATGGATGAAGAGGAGGTTGCAAAGAGTTTCATTTAATACCTGCTCAACTGTAGGGGGCGAGGCCTGCTTCATAAGAATTCTGGCTCACAATCAATCTTACATGAGCTTCTCCAACACTAAAGAGGAGCTACAAGGTCTTTTAGCTCAAAAATATCAGTGCTTTCGTGATGCATTAAAACTTATGAGCATGGCAACAAGTGCGGGACGATCCATCCCTCATTTCTTACACGCTAGGAAGGAACACATTTTTTTTTCCTATCAACATCATCATGTCTGGATGCAAAGAATATAACCCAAACTTAATAACAGAGACCTTTCGAGATTATCATGATTTCTATGACCTTGTGGCCTCTTTCACACGGGCGCCAGAGATATCGCCGCTACAAAATTGCGGCAATATCGCAGTTTTGTTCCTGCGATTTTGTAGCGGCGATGCATTTTCTTGTGAAAAATTGGACATCACATCGCTGCTGCATGCAATAAAATCGCGAGAAGGATAAGCCATACCCCGAAAATAAACCCTAGCTGCACTCTAAAAAAAAAAATAAAATAAAATAAAATAAAAGAAATACTTAACTAAAAGGCTCGTGCTGGGTCTTCCCACTGCTCTCCGGAGCTTTGCCACGCGCCCTGCAGTCCCTGTTCGCCCTTAGAAGATCACTTCCTGGTTGTAGGATTCATAAATCCCGCCTCCAGGAAGCAATGGCTCTGATTGGTTCATTCAGCACTGCATTGGTTGGCTATGCAGTGCTCGACAACCAATCATCAGCAGGCGAATTGTGGAAGCAGGATATATGAATTGGCCAATCAATGCCGTGGCTCAGCTAATTTATATATGCCGCCTCCACAACGCGATGGGTGTTGATTGGTTAATCGCCCGCTACTCAGCCAAACAATGCAGCGCTGGATGAACCAATACCGGTAACAGCCATCACATTGGTTCATCCAGCGCTGGTTGGCTGAGCAGCGTTCAAGAACCAAACCTGAGCCATCGCTTCCTGGAGGCAGGATTTATGAATCCCACAAACAGGAAGTGATCTTCTGTGGGCGAACAAGAACTGCAGGAGGCGGCGCAAAGCTCCAGAGAGCAGCGGCAGGACCCGGCCAAAGGCTTTTAGGTAAGTATTCCTTTATTTTATTTTTGGGTGTGCAGCTAGGGTTTATTTTCGGGTTAGGGCTTATCTTTCAAAAAGTATGCAAGCAAAAAAGAAGGCCAGTTTAACAGTTCTTTGGTAGGTAGTTGTACTACTGACCAAATGCCAGCTTATTTAAATGGAGTTTTGTCATTAAAAAAAAAAAAAACAACAACAACAACAACAACAACAACAACAAAAAAACTTCCCTATTCCTCCCCGTCAGTCTTCTTACCACATCTTCTCCTCACCGATCTTCTCCTGGCTCCTGCAGTCCCCCAGGTCACCTCATCGCAAGCCAGATGATGATTCTTCTTCCAATGACGAAGTGTCCATTTTCGGCAACCTCCTTCTTGCAGGGCAATGTAAACTATGTCACTAGTGACGTAGCGTTCACTACCTAGCAAGGAATGCTGAGACTGCGCATGAGCACTGTCTTGCGACAATAGCATATGAATACTCACGTCAAGATCGCCCACATGCGCAGTCCGCATGCTAGGCAGTGAACGCTACGTCACTAGTGATGCAATGTTCACTGACCTGCTGGAAGGAGACTGACGAGAATGGACGCTTCAAAACAAGAGGAAGAGGATCCAAATGGCTTGCGGTGAGGTGACCTGGGGGACTGCAGGAAACAGAAGATTGTCGAGGAGAAGATGTGGTAAGAAGATTGACAGGGAGGAATAGGTAAGTATTGATTTTTTTTTTCTAATGACAAAACACCTTTAAGCCATAGGTTCCTAAACTTGTGGATAATTTTGTCATGACAACATTTACCAGCCACTTTGGGTCTTATTAGCCACCAAACCAATGCTTCGGGAGCATGCTTGTGAAGGAAGAGTGACGTATGCAAATGGAGCTAGTGTCTCAACCAAGCCGAACTTTACAGAACGTCATACAGGTGGTCTTTGAACATTCTGTAAAAATTTCAGCAACATTGAAGGTGGTCGAGTAAGGACCATTAGGCCACTCAACATGGAATGACCCAAATGGTAATCCACAGGGATGTCCTTTGTCCCCACTGTTGTATGCCTGACAGTGATGGAACATCTGGCGGTGGCCCTCCGAAAAAGCCCAGATATACGCAGTATACCGATTGGCTCTCAAACCTGCAAGATGGCCCTATACGCAGACAACCTGTTGATGTAAGCGTTTCAGCCTTGAATGTTGCTACCATTTATTTTAAGAGAGTTTACATGATTTGGCCACTAAAGCAACTGCAATGTAGACCTTGGCAAGGTAGAGGTCTTAAGTGTGTCCCTCCCTGGCGAATAAATTGTTTACCTATCTAATCAATTCGACCTCAAAAGGGATTTTGTCTTCTCTCCAATATTTAGCGGTGGACATATCTGCAGTCCTATGTCCCTTATACCAACTGAAGTATATTCCTGTAATGGTGCAGACAATGCGAGATCTAAAAAATAAAATAAAATACTCAAAAACCTGACCTAGTTTGGGTGAATAAGTGTTCAAAAAATAGATATTGGGCTAGGATTCCTGTATTTATTCCAAAACAGTTCCCATGAAAACAGCACCTCCTCCTTTTTTTCTTTTTTAAATAAATGTGTGTGTGTGTGTGTGTGTGTGTGTGTGTGTGTGTGTGTGTGTGTGTGTGTGTGGGGGGGGGCAGCCAACTACGCCACTTCCTCATCACTAGCGAACCCCACACATGCCCTCTGTAGTAGACTTTATCCACGAGCTGAATTAGTTAATGCACATGGAGGAACTGGTGGCAGAAGATGCCCCCAATTCATGTAAAAATATGTGGATCTCTTTTCATAAAACTGATTTCCTAAATCTATTGGTGCAATTAGATAAGGCAAATTGACTTCCCTTCCCTCACTCATTTCTCTGTATCCATTATTCTCCCCCCACCCCCACCCCACCATTTACTTAAGATACTGTTCCTCCTCTCTATTTTTCTTTCCTCTCCCCTTGCGCCATCGGCCCAGCACAGACGACAATCAGGTAAATCACTGCACGAGCGCTGATGTCACCGCTAAGGTAGTTAGCGCTCGTGTAGAGTGTTTACATAGGTATTTTCAAACGCAACTAAGCTCCATAGCAGCAAGTTCAGTTGCGCTTACACGTATCTGTTTAAGCCCTTAAACAAACTGCGAATGAATAGTGAGCAATTTTTTTTGCACTTACAGTGCACAATTATCGCTCAAATTGGTTTGTTTAACTCAAGTCCGACTTGGACTTCAAAACACATGCTTTCCTTTTTTCCCATATTGGGGATAGTAGGCCATTCAGGCTTATGTTTAAGGGTGCATTCACACGACCGTATACCGGCTGGGTTTTCCCGCCCAGCTGATATACGGGGTCTCTCTCTGCAAGGGAGGAGACTGGAAGAGCCGGGAGCAGTGCTCTGAGCTCCCTCTCCCTCTCTGCCCCCTCTCCGCCCCTCTGCACTATTTGCAATGAGAGGAGGCAGAACGGGGTGGGGCTAAGTTCCAGGAATTAGCTTTGCCCCCTTCCCGCCTCTCCTCATTGGAAATAGTGCAGGGGGGTGGAGAGGAGGCGGAGAGGAGGCAGAGAGGGGACGGGAGCTAGAGCACTGCTCCCGACTCTTCCAGCCTCCTCCCCCTGCAGAGAGAGACGCCGTATATCGGCTGGGCGTGAAAACCCTAAGTGTGTATATGCACAAATACACACACACACACACACACAAATACACACACACACACACACACACACACACACACACACACACACACACACACACACACACACACACACTACTGATTGATGACTGTTGGTCACATTATAACATTTTTATACAACATATAAAAGATTTTTATAAATGATCTGGAGGAGAGAATTGATAGAAAACTGATTAAATTTGCCAACGACACAAAGCTAGGAGGGATATCTAAACACTAGAGATCTAAAAAAGCTTGAACAATGGGCGGCGACTAACAGAATGGTATTTAACAAGGGGAAGTGCAAAGTTCTACATCTGGGCAGGAAAAAAAAAATATCACATACAGAATGCGAGGAATTGGGCTAAGCAGCAGCACATGAAAAAAAGACTTGGGTATACTAATAGAACGTAGACTGAACATGAGTCAACAAAGTGATGCAGCAGCCAAAAGGGCAAACACAATTCTGGGATGTATTAAGAGAAGCATAGAGTCTAGAGCATGTGAGGTAATTATCCCCTCTACTCTTCCTTAGGCTGCCTGCAGACGAGCGGGTCGAATCCGGCGGCGAGAATTCTCGCCGCGAGACCCGACCCGAGAGCCTGCAGAGACGAGCGCGTACTCACCCGCGCCCAGCGGCCCCGGCTCTTTCATGTGCCGGCTGCTGGGCAGCCGGCGCATGTGCAGACCGGAGCCGGCGGCCGGGTGAGTGACGTTTCTGTGCGAGGGTCTGCGAGCCCTGCACAAAAATAGGACATGCCGCGGTTTGTTTGCCGCGCGAAATCTCGCGGCCGTCTGCATAGGAGTGTGTATTGTAATGCACTCCTATGCAGGCTTTGAGCGGCGGAAATCCCGCGGGAAATCCCGCCACGGGGGTGCCTCCATGGATCAGACTTTTTCCTCTAGCACAACCCACAGATGCTCAATCGAATCCAGACTTGTAGATTTTGAAGGGCAAGTCATTACCTTGAACTTAATCAGATTCCATTACAATTTTTCTCAGTAAGGGAAACAAAAGTAATATTGTATATAAAATACCTGTTAATGGCTAACAAAAAGAGAGGATCTTACAGCAAGCTTTCAAACCTACTTAGGGTTGACCTGAGTGAGAACCCTAAGTTGGTTTGAAAGCTTGCTGTAACATTATCCCTTTTTGTTTGTCATTAAAAGGTATCATATCTACAAAATTATTTGGTGCCCCTCACTGAGAACAATCACATTTTGCTCTACTGGCTAACCTGGTACCAAACATTTTTTTACTTTTGCAGTGTGGTAGATGAGATTTGAAAGTCTATACTGAGGTATTTAAAATGTATGCCTACATATATAACATTCTGGCTTTTGCCATTTTATGAGGGTCATGAAATATTTAACCAAAATGCAGCATGCTCTAGGTATACAGTGTTTCTTTATAGTCTTCCAGTAGGATGTCTCACTGTGCAGCTGCTATTATAATCCATAAAAGCTTTACAGTATTGGCTTCCTGGTAGCTAGTTTCCTAAGAGAAAGAACGTGTGTCTCATTCCCCCTCTTCCCTCTACTTGAACTTTACAGAGAGATGTAGAATGGTGCAAAACACAGGTCTATCCTGCTGAAACACAGTAGTAAGTAGTATTTTCTAATACACCTAACAGCAAACCACAATAATGCACTATATGCAGCAGCATAAATTTTTTTACATTCTGTTAACATTTTTTTTTGTGACCTCTCCAATTACAACAGTATATTAGAATTTGTGTGTACTGTGCATGTATATAAAACATACTCACTGCTGCTCTTCAACAAATTGCTTCTGCATGTCAGAAGAGTAGGCTGGACCTGAAGGACCCATTCCCAAAAATCCAGTCTGTCCTACAAATGTCATTGTGGTGGGTTGCATTGGACCTATCGGTAATCCACCCTGACAAAAATTAAAGTTTGTTTTACTTGCATGGATAAAATGGCAAAACACATACTTCTGAAATTTACATTGAATACAAATGTATGACCAAAAAAATAAATAAAATCGTGGAGCTCTGCCATTGCCCTACACAGACTACTGCAGCCTATAAACATTACATCAGAGGCGAGACAGTGAGCAGCTGCGGTAGACAAAACGGGAAGTGAGGACAGGTGATCATAAGCAGATTCATAATTTTTATACACAGAGCCTGGTGAGATCAAAATTAACAACTTCACTACCGCCTATAGAGTATAAATATCCAGGCAGTTCTAATCTATCTCCATGAGGTCTGTGATCCAAAAGTCTCATGACAGCTTAGAAAACATTTGTAGGGAGATTGGGGGGAAAAAAATCCTGCCATTTGTTTTTTGGATTTCATTTTTATGGCGTTCAGCGTGCAGAATAAATGATAACATTATTCTCTGAGTCAACACGATTCTGGCGATACCAAGTTTATACAATTTTTTTATGTTTTGCTATTTTTGTACATTTAAAACATTTTTTTCTTAAAGGTTTGCTTTTGTGTCGCCACATTCCATGAGCCGTATTATTTTTTTTTTCCATTGCCAGAGCTCTAGAAGGCCTTGTTTTTTGCGGGATGAACTCTAGTCTTCATTTATCTAATTTTTAGGAACATGTAAAATTTTGATCGCTTTTTATTGCATATTTTCTAGGGGCAAGATTAACAAAAACTGTAATTCTAGCATGTTTTTTTATTTTTCACTGCATTCTCTGAGCAGTATAAATAATATATTTAAGTAATTCTACAGGCCGGTACGATTATGTCAATACCAAATTGTAATGTATTTTTCTTTCTTGCGACTTTTCCACAGTTTAAAAAAAAAAAAAAGTAATAAAAGTTTAAATCACCCTCCTTTTGTCATATATAAACTAAAAAATCTAAAATCATAAAAGAAAAATACATATTTGGTATCCCCGCGTCCGTAAATGTCCGATCAAAGTAGTGCATTATTTACCCCACACTGTGAACGTCATCGGAAAAAAAACAAAAAAAAAACCACCAGAAATGCACTTTCAGTCACCCTGTCTCCCAGAAAAAAATGCAATAAGAAGCGATCAAAAAGTCTAAAAAGTCGTATGTGTTCTGGATTAGTACTAACGTAAACTACAGTACATCTTACAAAAATGAGCCCTCGCACAACTATGTCAACGGAAAAATAAAAAAGTTATTGCGCGCAGAAGATAATTTAAAAAAATTAAATGTCTTTGAAAAAAAAAAATACAAGTACTACAGCAAAAAAATTAAAACTATACAAGTTTGGTATCAGTGTAATCATACTGACCCATAGCATAAAGTCATCATGTCATTTTTGTTGCAGTTTGTGTGCCGTAGAAACAAAACGCACTAAAAGATGGTGGAATGTCATTTTTTTTCATTTTACTCCACGTAGAATTTTGTAAAAGTTTTTCAGTACATTATATGGTACTTTAAATAGCACCATTGAAAAATACAACTCGTTCCACAAAAAACAAGCCCTCACGCAACGACGTCGATGAACAAATAAAAGGAGTTATGATTTTTTAAACGGGGGGGAGGAAAAAACGAAAAGGGGGAAAAAAGGGGTCCACGTCTTTAAAGGGTTAAATAATGTACTAACTTCCTTCTCTGGGTCATTATGACGCAGGGATACCACGTGTAATTTTGTTTTTAATTTTTTTACAAAGTAAAGGGAGAAAGGTGTTTTTATTTTTACTTTATGATTTTTTATTTTACTTTTTTAAAATAGCTGTCCCTTTAGGAGATTCATCAGGACCCCCTGATCACATTCCGGGGGTCCGATGGGGACAGCCCTTTACATGCTGCAGTCACATAGACTGCAGCATGTAATGGGTTAGCAGCAGAGACCGGAGGTTTTCTCCATTCTCTGCTGTTTAAAAGCTGGTGCCTGGCTATCCTCTGACAGTCAAGCACCAGCTCTCCCTGCCATGGAGACCATCGACTGGCTACTGACAAGCCGATTGTCTCCATGGCAACCTGTAAACAAAGCAGTGCAGGAGTTTAAAAATAGAAGCGGGAGGTTGCCGGTAGATCAGTAATATCTTTCTGTTTTGTTTTTTTTAAAAGTCCTGCATTGTTCTGTGCGGGACTGTGCAGGCAGAGCACACTGCCTGCCGCAGCTTACAGCTTATGGCAAAAGTGGCAGACTTTCTCAAAGCCCAAACTTTAATCTACTGGTAATTGAGAATCTGTGGCCTGATTTGAAGACTACTTCACCATAACAGCCCATCAAACTTGAAGGACTTAGAGCAGATTTGCCTAGACGAATGGGCATAAATCCCAGTGTCTGAATGTGCCAAACTAAGGGTTTCTACCCAGTAACGTTTTTTTAACGCTCTAATATCACTGCGTTTTTTTAATGCAAATGTCAATGGGATTTTCTAATGTTAAAATAGTTTCGCACAAAAATCGCAAGTTTGCGCTTCTGCGATTTTTGTGTGATGCGATTTTAACATTCGAAAGTCCCATTGACATTTGCATTAAAAAAAAAATGCAGGGATATCGCAGCATTCAAAAAACACTAGAAGCCCTAATAGCGACATATGCCAAGAGACGTGCATGTGTAACTGCAGCAAAAGGTGCACTAAAATGATAGGCATATTGTGTAAGTCAAAATTGTAGAAACCATCTAAAAATCCATTTTAAAGTTGGAGTTAGGCCCCTCTCACACAGCCGTTTTTTTTCAGCATTCAACACTGCTCTCTCAGACACGCGCTTTCCAGTGCCACGGTTTTGAAGCGCTGTCTGATGATTGGGTATGCTAAAGCTGCTTTCGGAGACAGGAGCGCTGTCTCTGAAAGCAAAAGAAAAGCGCAGCTCGTGTGAGAGAGCCCTTAGACACCCTCCAGCCCTGGGCAAACTGAACCACTTCTCTGACTACATGATGCACATTGTACATTAGTATGCACCGGTAGTCTGAAACACTACATGCTGCTCCTACTGACCATTGCTGCTTATGTGGGCAGCACTGGCAAATCAAAACGTAAAAGTGTCTTAGACTAATGAGCTATACTAATGCACAGTGTGCATCAGGTAAGTAGAGAAGCAGTGCGGCCATCTTTGTTTACCCAGGACTGCAGAGTATCTAACTTCAAATGGTAATACAACAAAACAAGTGAACCATCACAAGGGGGTGAATACTTAGTAACAAATTAGAAATGTGTGATTCTTAATTAAAACCAAATTTTGATGCAAAGTTGCATGAAGGTTGTTACGAACAGAACTTAAATTGTATTTAATTTTTAACACATTTGTGGATGACAGGCAAATATTGCATGGCCTCTATTTTTAGCATTTTTCAAAACAAAAGCCTTTTTGATATAGACTATTGTGGTAGATGTGACCTTTATACACCTTGTTCTATTTTGACATTGCATGCGATTGTTAAGCACAAATGTATGCTTTATTCAATTTTTTTTTTCTATTATCAGTTTTTCAAAAAGCTACAAACAAATATCAGCCTGTCAAGATAAATACTATCGCAAGGTTGCCCATTCATGCAATTTTGTGTCAAAGTGCTGAGGAGCTATTTGAGAATGTACCAGTTGTTTTAAAAATATATTGGTATGGAGATTTATTTAGATTTTTTTCTCATTTTGGAATTTCAGTTTGTACATGTTAAAAGTGTCCTTTGGCCATCACAAGAGCAAAATGCCAGAAACCACCTGAGAGCAAGAATTAAATAGAAATCACAGCTTACAAATATCCTATGTTCATGTAAAATTAAAGGAGATGTCCCGAGGCAGCAAGTGGGGTTATACACTTCTGTATGGCCATAATAATGCACTTTGTAATATACATTGTGCATTAATTATGAGCCATACAGAAGTTATAAAAAGTTTTTTACTTACCTGCTCCGTTGCTAGCGTCCTGGTCTCCATGGTGCCGACTAATTTTTGGCCTCCGATGGCCAAATTAGCCGCGCTTGCGCAGTCCGGGTCTTCTGCTGTTCTCTATGGGGCTCCGTGTAGCTCCGTGTAGCTCCGCCCCGTCACGTGCCGATTCCAGCCAATCAGGAGGCTGGAATCGGCAGTGGACCGCACAGAAGAGCTGCGGTCCACGAAGATAGAGGATCCCGGCGGCCATCTTCAGCGGTAAGTATTGAAGTCACCGGACCGCCGGGATTCAGGTAAGCGCTGTGCGGGTGGTTTTTTTAACCCCTGCATCGGGGTTGTCTCGCGCCGAACGGGGGGGGGGTTTAAAAAAAAAAAAACCCGTTTCGGCGCGGGACATCTCCTTTAAGATGACCAGCAATAGATCATATTAAAAAAAAAAAAAAAAAAAAGGACGAGGACAGATTTATATATATATAAAAATAAATATTACCTGCATAGCCATGGCCGCTTGAGGTATTTGAGAGCTGTATCCAACGGCCATCATATTTTGCGTATTTGATTGCATTACAGGTACCATAGGAAAACGAGCTGATTGCTGTTGCATTGGCATCATACCTTAAGCAATGCAAAAAGTATTTAACATCATATAATTAAAAAAATATTAAAGACAATTTGCACACCTTGCAGTAGAAAAGCTATTTCTAAGACATTTAAAGGGTTATCATACCATAGGATAGGTGGTACAATTCCGATCAGTAGGGGTCTCATCGCTGAGACTCTCACTAATCTCAGGAATGTGAGTCCCATGAACCCCTCTTCTCCTAACTGTGGGCTCACTTGAGGCGATGCAGAGATTAAATGGAGCAGCGTTCACTCATGTGCAGCACCACTCCATTCATTTAAACTAGTAATTATTAGGACATTATAATAGCGGTGTTTATGGTGGCACATCACACTTACAGTAGTTGATTACTACTAAAAGACAAACACAGCTTGGCTCTTCCCACAGCAGTGATAGGTCAATGTGTTCTGTCAGGACTACTGAGTTGTGTAGTACCATGTAGTACTCTGCTACATGGTACACGTACACACACACACACACACGTGTGTACACACACACACACACACACACACGTGTGTACACACGTACACACACACACACACACGTGTGTACACACACACACACACACACACGTGTGTACACACACACACACACACACACGTGTGTACACACACACACACGTGTGTACACACACACACACACACACACACGTGTGTACACACACACACACACACACACACACTCACGTGTGTACACACACACACACACACACACACACACGTGTGTACACACACACACACACACACACACGTGTGTACACACACACACACACACACACACACACGTGTGTACACACACACACACACACACGTGTGTACACACACACACACACACACGTGTGTACACACACACACACACACACGTGTGTACACACACACACACACACACGTGTGTACACACACACACACACACACGTGTGTACACACACACACACACACACACGTGTGTACACACACACACACACACACACACGTGTGTACACACACACACACACACACACGTGTGTACACACACACACACACACACACGTGTGTACACACACACACACACACACACACGTGTGTACACACACACACACACACACACACGTGTGTACACACACACACACACACACACACGTGTGTACACACACACACACACACACACGTGTGTACACACACACACACACACACACACACGTGTGTACACACACACACACACGTGTGTACACACACACACACACACACACGTGTGTACACACACACACACACGTGTGTACACACACACACACACACACGTGTGTACACACACACACGTGTGTACACACACACGTGTGTACACACACACACACACACACGTGTGTACACACACACACGTGTGTACACACACACACACACACACACGTGTGTACACACACACACACACGTGTGTACACACACACACACACACACACGTGTGTACACACACACACACACGTGTGTACACACACACACACACGTGTGTACACACACACACGTGTGTACACACACACACACACACACACGTGTGTACACACACACACACACACACACGTGTGTACACACACACACACACACACACGTGTGTACACACACACACACACACACACGTGTGTACACACACACACACACACGTGTGTACACACACACACACACACACACACGTGTGTACACACACACACACACACACACACGTGTGTACACACACACACACACACACACACGTGTGTACACACACACACACACACGTGTGTACACACACACACACACACACACACACACACACACGTGTGTACACACACACACACACACGTGTGTACACACACACACACACACGTGTGTACACACACACACACACACGTGTGTACACACACACACACACACACACACGTGTGTACACACACACACACACACGTGTGTACACACACACACACACACGTGTGTACACACACACACACACACGTGTGTACACACACACACACACGTGTGTACACACACACACACGTGTGTACACACACACACACACGTGTGTACACACACACACACACACACACACGTGTGTACACACACACACACACACGTGTGTACACACACACACACACACACACGTGTGTACACACACACACACACACACGTGTGTACACACACACACACACACACACGTGTGTACACACACACACACACACACGTGTGTACACACACACACACACACACACGTGTGTACACACACACACACACACACACACACACACACACGTGTGTACACACACACACACACACGTGTGTACACACACACACACACACGTGTGTACACACACACACACACACACACGTGTGTACACACACACACACACACACACGTGTGTACACACACACACACACACACGTGTGTACACACACACACACACACACGTGTGTACACACACACACACACGTGTGTACACACACACACACACACACGTGTGTACACACACACACACACACACACGTGTGTACACACACACACACACGTGTGTACACACACACGTGTGTACACACACACACACACGTGTGTACACACACACACGTGTGTACACACACACACGTGTGTACACACACACACGTGTGTACACACACACACGTGTGTACACACACACACACACGTGTGTACACACACACACACACGTGTGTACACACACACACACACGTGTGTACACACACACACACACGTGTGTACACACACACACACACACGTGTGTACACACACACACACACACGTGTGTACACACACACACACACACACACACGTGTGTACACACACACACACACACACACGTGTGTACACACACACACACACACGTGTGTACACACACACACACACGTGTGTACACACACACACACACGTGTGTACACACACACACACGTGTGTACACACACACACACGTGTGTACACACACACACACGTGTGTACACACACACACACGTGTGTACACACACACACACACGTGTGTACACACACACACACACGTGTGTACACACACACACACACGTGTGTACACACACACACACGTGTGTACACACACACACACGTGTGTACACACACACACACGTGTGTACACACACACACACGTGTGTACACACACACACACGTGTGTACACACACACACACGTGTGTACACACACACACACGTGTGTACACACACACACACGTGTGTACACACACACACACGTGTGTACACACACACACACGTGTGTACACACACACACACGTGTGTACACACACACACACGTGTGTACACACACACACGTGTGTACACACACACACACGTGTGTACACACACACACACGTGTGTACACACACACACACGTGTGTACACACACACACACGTGTGTACACACACACACACGTGTGTACACACACACACACGTGTGTACACACACACACACACACGTGTGTACACACACACACACACACGTGTGTACACACACACACACACACGTGTGTACACACACACACACGTGTGTACACACACACACACACACACGTGTGTACACACACACACACGTGTGTACACACACACACACGTGTGTACACACACACACACGTGTGTACACACACACACACACGTGTGTACACACACACACACGTGTGTACACACACACACACACACACGTGTGTACACACACACACGTGTGTACACACACACACACGTGTGTACACACACACACACGTGTGTACACACACACACACACACGTGTGTACACACACACACGTGTGTACACACACACACACACACACACACACGTGTGTACACACACACACACACACACACACACGTGTGTACACACACACACACGTGTGTACACACACACACACACACACACACACACGTGTGTACACACACACACACACACACGTGTGTACACACACACACACACACACACACGTGTGTACACACACACACACACACGTGTGTACACACACACACACACACACACACGTGTGTACACACACACACACACACACACGTGTGTACACACACACACACACGTGTGTACACACACACACACACGTGTGTACACACACACACACACACGTGTGTACACACACACACACACGTGTGTACACACACACACACACACGTGTGTACACACACCACACACGTGTGTACACACACACACACACACGTGTGTACACACACACACACACGTGTGTACACACACACACACACGTGTGTACACACACACACACACACGTGTGTACACACACACACACGTGTGTACACACACACACACACGTGTGTACACACACACACACACGTGTGTACACACACACACACACGTGTGTACACACACACACACACGTGTGTACACACACACACACACGTGTGTACACACACACACACACGTACACACGTGTGTACACACACACACACACACACACACGTGTGTACACACACACACACACACACACGTGTGTACACACACACACGTGTGTACACACACACACACGTGTGTACACACACACACACACACACACGTGTGTACACACACACACGTGTGTACACACACACGACACACACGTGTGTACACACACACACACACACGTGTGTACACACACACACACACACGTGTGTACACACACACACACACACGTGTGTGTACACACACACACACACGTGTGTACACACACACAACACACGTGTGTACACACACACACACACGTGTGTACACACACACACACACGTGTGTACACCACACACACACGTGTGTACACACACACACACGTGTGTACACACACACACACACGTGTGTACACACACACACACGTGTGTACACACACACACACACGTGTGTACACACACACACACACGTGTGTACACACACACACACGTGTGTACACACACACACACACGTGTGTACACACACACACACACGTGTGTACACACACACAACACGTGTGTACACACACACACACGTGTGTACACACACACACACGTGTGTACACACACACACACGTGTGTACACACACACACACGTGTGTACACACACACGACACGTGTACCACACACACACACGTGTACACACACACACACGTGTGTACACACACACACACGTGTGTACACACACGTGTGTACACCACACACACACACACACGTGTGTACAACACACACACACACACGTGTGTACACACACAGCACACAACACACACACGTGTGTACACACACACACACACACGTGTGTACACACACACACACACACACGTGTGTACACACACACACACACACGTGTGTACACACACACACACACGTGTGTACACACACACACACGTGTGTACACACACACACACACGTGTGTACACAACACACACACACGTGTGTACACACACACACACACGTGTGTACACACACACACACACACACACGTGTGTACACACACACACACACGTGTGTACACACACACACACGTGTGTACACACACACACACGTGTGTACACACACACACACACACACGTGTGTACACACACACCACACACACGTGTGTACACACACACACACACACGTGTGTACACACACACACACACACGTGTGTACACACACACACACACACACACGTGTGTACACACACACACACACACACACGTGTGTACACACACACACACACACGTGTGTACACACACACACACACACACGTGTGTACACACACACACACACGTGTGTACACACACACACACACGTGTGTACACACACACACACACGTGTGTACACAACACACACACACACACACGTGTGTACACACACACACACACACGTGTGTACACACACACACACGTGTGTACACACACACACACGTGTGTACACACACACACACACACGTGTGTACAACACCACACACACACGTGTGTACACACACACACACACGTGTGTACACCACACACACACACGTGTGTACACACACACACACACACGTGTGTACACACACACACACACGTGTGTACACACACACACACACACGTGTGTACACACACACACACACACACGTGTGTACACACACACACACACACACGTGTGTACACACACACACACCACACGTGTGTACACACACACACACACACACGTGTGTACACACACACACACACGTGTGTACACACACACGACACACACACGTGTGTACACACACACACACACACGTGTGTACACACACACGTGTGTACACACACACGGTGTACACACACACGTGTGTACACACACACACACACACGTGTGTACACACACACGCTGTGTACACCGCACACACACACACGTGTGTACACACACACCGGTGTACACACACACACACACGTGTGTACACACACACACACACGCGTGTACACACACACACACGCGTGTACACACACACACACAGCGTGTACCACACACACACACGTCGTGTACACACACACACACACGCTGTGTACACACACACACACACGCGTGTACACACACACACACACGCTGTGTACACACACACACACACGCGTGTACACACACACACACACGCGTGTACACACACACACACGCGTGTACACACACACGCGTGTACACACACACACACACGCTGTGTACACACACACACACCACGCGTGTACACACACACACACGGGTACACACACACACACGCGTGTACACACACACACACACGCTGTGTACACACACACACACACGCGTGTACACACACACACACACACGCGTGTACACACACACACACGTGTGTACACACACACACACGTGTGTACACACACGTGTGTACACACACACACACACGTGTACACACACGTGTGTACACACACACACACGGTACACACACGTGTGTACACACACACACACGTGTACACACACGTGTGTACACACACACACACGTGTACACACACGTGTGTACCACACACACACGTACACACACGTGTACACACCACACACGTACACACGGTGTACACACACACACACACCACACGTGTACACACACGTGTGTACACACACACACACGTGACACACACGTGTGTACACACACACACACACACGTGTGTACACACACACACACACGTGTGTACACACACACGTGTGTACACACACACACACACGTGTGTACACACACACACGTGTGTACACACACACACACACACGTGTGTACACACACACACACACACGTGTGTACACACACACGACACACACGTGTGTACACACACACACACGTGTGTACACACACACACACGGTGTACACACACACGACACACACGTGTGTACACACACACACACACGTGTGTACACACACACACACACGTGTGTACACACACACACACACGTGTGTACACACACACACACACGTGTGTACACACACACACACACACGTGTGTACACACACACACACACGTGTGTACACACACACACACGTGTGTACACACACACACACACGTGTGTACACACACACACACGTGTGTACACACACACACACACACACGTGTGTACACACACACACACACACGTGTGTACACACACACACACACACGTGTGTACACACACACACACACACGTGTGTACACACACACACACACACGTGTGTACACACACACACACACACGTGTGTACACACACACACACACACGTGTGTACACACACACACACACGTGTGTACACACACACACACACACGTGTGTACACACACACACACACGTGTGTACACACACACACACACACGTGTGTACACACACACACACGTGTGTACACACACACACACACGTGTGTACACACACACACACACGTGTGTACACACACACACACACGTGTGTACACACACACACACACGTGTGTACACACACACACACACGTGTGTACACACACACACACACGTGTGTACACACACACACACACGTGTGTACACACACACACGTGTGTACACACACACACACACACACGTGTGTACACACACGTGTGTACACACACACACACACACGTGTGTACACACACACACACACGTGTGTACACACACACACACACACGTGTGTACAACACACACACACACGTGTACACACACACACACGTGTGTGTACACACACACACACACGTGTGTACACACACACACACACGTGTGTACACACACACACGTGTGTACACACACACACACGTGTGTACACACACACACGTGTGTACACACACACACAGTGTGTACACACCACACACACAACGTGTGTACACACACACAACACACACGTGTGTACACACACACACACGTGTGTACACACACACACACACACGTGTGTACACACACACACACACGTGTGTACACACACACACACACGTGTGTACACACACACACACACGTGTGTACACACACCACACACACGTGTGTACACACACACACACACACGTGTGTACACACACACACACACGTGTGTACACACACACACACGTGTGTACACACACACACACACGTGTACACACACACACACACGTGTGTACACACACACACACGTGTGTACACACACACACACACGTGTGTACACACACAACACACACACGTGTGTACACACACACACACACACGTGTGTACACACACACACACACGTGTGTACACACACACACACACGTGTGTACACACACACACACACACGTGTGTACACACACACACACACACGTGTGTACACACACACACACACGTGTGTACACACACACACACACGTGTGTACACACACACACACACACACGTGTGTACACACACACACACGTGTGTACACACACACACACGTGTACACACACACACACGTGTGTACACACACACACACGTGTGTACACACACACACACACGTGTGTACACACACACACACACGTGTGTACACACACAACACACACGTGTGTACACACACACACACGTGTGTACACACACACACACACGTGTGTACACACACACACACACGTGTGTACACACACACACGTGTGTACACACACACACACACGTGTGTACACACACACACACACGTGTGTACACACACACACACGTGGTACACACACACACGTGTGTACACACACACACACACACACACACGTGTGTACACACACACACGTGTGTACACACACACACACACGTGTGTACACACACACACGTGTGTACACACACACACAACCACACGTGTGTACACACACACACACACGTGTGTACACACACACACACACACACGTGTGTACACACACACACACGTGTGTACACACACACACACACACGTGTGTACACACACACACACACGTGTGTACACACACACACACGTGTGTACACACACACACACACGTGTGTACACACACACAGCACACACGTGTGTACACACACACACACACGTGTGTACACACACACACAACACGTGTGTACACACACACACACACACGTGTGTACACACACACACACACGTGTGTACACACACACACACACGTGTGTACACACACACACACACGTGTGTACACACACACACACACGTGTGTACACACACACACACGTGTGTACACACACACACACACGTGTGTACACACACACACACACGTGTGTACATACACACACAACACACACGTGTGTACATACACACACACACGTGTGTACACACACACACACACGTGTGTACACACACACACACGTGTGTACACACACACACACGTGTGTACACACACACACACACACACACACACACACACGTGTGTACACACACACACGTGTGTACACACACACACACACGTGTGTACACACACACACACACACACACGTGTGTACACACACACACACACACACACGTGTGTACACACACACACACACACACGTGTGTACACACACACACACACACACGTGTGTACACACACACACACGTGTGTACACACACACACACGTGTGTACACACACACACACACGTGTGTACACACACACACACACACGTGTGTACACACACACACACACGTGTGTACACACACACACACACGTGTGTACACACACACACACACACACGTGTGTACACACACACAAACGTGTGTACACACACACACACACACACACACGTGTGTACACACACACACACACACACACGTGTGTACACACACACACACACACGACACACACGTGTGTACACACACGACACACACGTGTGTACACACACACACACGTGTGCACACACACACACGTGTGTACACACACACACACACACACGTGTGTACACACACACACGTGTGTACACACACACACACACACACGTGTGTACACACACACACGTGTGTACACACACACACACACACACGTGTGTACACACACACACGTGTGTACACACACCACACACACACACACGTGTGTACACACACAACACACGTGTGTACACACACACACACACACACACGTGTGTACACACACACACACGTGTGTACACACACACACACACACACGTGTGTACACACACACACGTGTGTACACACACACACGACACACACACGTGTGTACACACACACACGTGTGTACACACACACACACACACACGTGTGTACACACACACACGTGTGTACACACACACACACACACGTGTGTACACACACAACACGTGGTACACACACACACACACACGTGTGTACACACACACACACGTGTGTACACACACACACACGGTGTACACACCACACACGTGTGTACACACACACACACACGTGTGTACACACACACACACGTGTGTACACACACACACACACACGTGTGTACACACACACACACGTGTGTACACACAAACACACACGTGTGTACACACACACACACGTGTGTACACACAGCACACACACACACGTGTGTACACACACACACACGTGTGTAACACACACACACACACACACGTGTGTACACACACACACGTGTGTACACACACACACACGTGTACACACACACACCGTGTGTACACACACACACACACACACACGTGCTGTACACACACACACGTGTGTACACACACACACACGTGTGTACACACACACACACGACACACACGTGTGTACACACACACACACGTGTGTCACACACACACACACACACACGTGTGTACACACACACACGTGTGTACACACACACACACACACACGTGTGTACACACACACACGTGTGTACACACACACACACACACACGTGTGTACACACACACACGTGTGTACACACACACACACACACACACGTGTGTACACACACACAACGTGTGTACACACACACACACGTGTGTACACACACACACACACACACACGTGTGTACACACACACACACGTGTGTACACACACACACACACACACACGTGTGTACACACACACACACACACACACGTGTGTACACACACACACACACACACACGTGTGTACACACACACACACGCACACACGTGTGTACACACACACACGCACACACGTGTGTACACACCACACACACACACGTGTGTACACACACACACACGTGTGTACACACACACACACACACACGTGTGTACACACACACACACGACACACACGTGTGTACACACACACAACACACACACGGTGTACACACACACACACACACACGTGTGTACACACACACACACACACACACGTGTGTACACACACACACACACACGTGTGTACACACACACACACACACACACGTGTGTACACACACACAACACACACACGTGTGTACACACACACACACACACACACGTGTGTACACACACACACGTGTGTACACACACGTGTGTACACACACACACACACGTGTGTACACACACGTGTGTACACACACACACGTGTGTACACACACACACACACACACGTGTGTACACACACACACACACACGTGTGTACACACACACACACACACGTGTGTACACACACACACACACACACGTGTGTACACACACACACGTGTGTACACACACACACACACACACGTGTGTACACACACACACAGTGTACACACGTGTGTACACACACACACATCACACACACGTGTGTACACACACACACGTGTGTACACACGTGTGTACACACACACACACACACGTGTGTACACACACACACACACACACGTGTGTACACACACACACGTGTGTACACACACACACGTGTGTACACACACACACGTGTGTACACACACACACGTGTGTACACACACACACACACGTGTGTACACACACACACGTGTGTACACACACACACGTGTGTACACACACACACACACGTGTGTACACACACACACACACGTGTGTACACACCACACGACACACACACACACACACGTGTGTACACACACACACACACGTGTGTACACACACACACACACACACACACGTGTGTACACACACACACACACACACACGTGTGTACACACACACACACACACACACACGTGTGTACACACACACACACACACACACACGTGTGTACACACACACACACACACACGTGTGTACACACACACACGACACACGACACGTGTGTACACACACACACACACACACGTGTGTACACACACACACACACACACGTGTGTACACACACACACACACACACACGTGTGTACACACACACACACACACACACGTGTGTACACACACACACACACGACACACACACACACACGTGTGTACACACACACACACCACACACACGTGTGTACACACACACACACACACGTGTGTACACACACACACACACACACACGTGTGTACACACACCACACGACACACACACGTGTGTACACACACACACACCACACACGTGTGTACACACACACACACACACACACGTGTGTACACACACACACACACACACGTGTGTACACACACACACACGTGTGTACACACACACACACAGCACACGTGTGTACACACACACACACGTGTGTACACACACACACACACACACGTGTGTACACACACACACGTGTGTACACACACACACACACACGTGTGTACACACACACACACGTGTGTACACACACACACACACACACGTGTGTACACACACACACACGTGTGTACACACACACACACGTGTGTACACACACACACACACACGTGTGTACACACACACACACACACACACACACACGTGTGTACACACACCACACACACGTGTGTACACACACCACACACGTGTGTACACACACACACACTCACGTGTGTACACACACACACACGACACACACACGTGTACACACACACACACGTGTGTACACACACACACACACACACACGTGTGTACACACACACACACACACACGTGTGTACACACACACACACACACACACACGTGTA
>NC_089837.1:278057492-278067466 GCF_035609145.1 Eleutherodactylus coqui | reverse complement strand
TTGTACACACACACACACACGTGTGTACACACACACACGCGTGTACACACACACACACACACGTGTGTACACACACACACACACGTTGTGTACACACACACACACGTGTGTACACACACACACACGTGTGTACACACACACACACACGTCGTGTACACACACACACACACGTGTGTACACACACACACACACACGTCGTGTACACACACACACACACGTGTGTACACACACACACACACGTGTGTACACACACACACGTGTGTACACACACACACACACGGTGTACACACACACACGTGTGTACACACACACACACACGGTGTACACACACGTGTGTACACACACACACGTGTACACCACACGTGTGTACACACACACACACGTGTACACACACGTGTGTACACACACACACACACACACACGTGTACACACACACACACACACGTGTGTACACACACACACACACACGTGTGTACACACACACACGTGTGTACACACACACACACGTGTGTACACACACGTGTGTACACACACACACACACGTGTGTACACACACACACACACGTGTGTACACACACACACACGTGTGTACACACACACACACACGTGTGTACACACACACACACACGTGTGTACACACACACACACACGTGTGTACACACACACACACACACGTGTGTACACACACACACACACACGTGTGTACACACACACACACGTGTGTACACACACACACACACGGTGTACACACACACACACACACGTGTGTACACACACACACACACGTGTGTACACACACACACACACGTGTGTACACACACACACACACGTGTGTACACACACACACACACGTGTGTACACACACACACACACACGTGTGTACACACACACACACACGTGTGTACACACACCACACACGTGTGTACACACACACACACACGTGTGTACACACACACACACACGTGTGTACACACACACACACACACACGTGTGTACACACACACACACACACGTGTGTACACACACACACACACGTGTGTACACACACACACACACACGTGTGTACACACACACACACACACGTGTGTACACACACACACACACACGTGTGTACACACACACACACACACGTGTGTACACACACACACACACACGTGTGTACACACACACACACACACGTGTGTACACACACACACACACGTGTGTACACACACACACACACGTGTGTACACACACACACACACGTGTGTACACACACACACACACGTGTGTACACACACACACACACGTGTGTACACACACACACACACGTGTGTACACACACACACGTGTGTACACACACACACACACGTGTGTACACACACACACACACGTGTGTACACACACACACACACACGTGTGTACACACACACACACACGTGTGTACACACACACACACGTGTGTACACACACACACACACGTGTGTACACACACACACACGTGTGTACACACACACACACACGTGTGTACACACACACACACACGTGTGTACACACACACACACACACGTGTGTACACACACACACACACACGTGTGTACACACACACACACGTGTGTACACACACACACACACGTGTGTACACACACACACACACGTGTGTACACACACACACACACGTGTGTACACACACACACACGTGTGTACACACACACACACGTGTGTACACACACACACACACGTGTGTACACACACACACACACGTGTGTACACACACACACACACACGTGTGTACACACACACACACACGTGTGTACACACACACACACACACGTGTGTACACACACACACACACGTGTGTACACACACACACACACGTGTGTACACACACACACACACGTGTGTACACACACACACACACACGTGTGTACACACACACACACACGTGTGTACACACACACACACGTGTGTACACACACACACACACGTGTGTACACACACACACACACGTGTGTACACACACACACACACGTGTGTACACACACACACACACGTGTGTACACACACACACACACGTGTGTACACACACACACACACACGTGTGTACACACACACACACACACGTGTGTACACACACACACACACGTGTGTACACACACACACACACGTGTGTACACACACACACACACACGTGTGTACACACACACACACACACGTGTGTACACACACACACACACGTGTACACACACACACACACACGTGTGTACACACACACACACACACACGTGTGTACAACACACACACACGTGTGTACACACACACACACACGTGTGTACACACACACACACACGTGTGTACACACACACACACGTGTGTACACACACACACACACACGTGTGTACACACACACACACACGTGTGTACACACACACACACACGTGTGTACACACACACACACACGTGTGTACACACACACACACACACGTGTGTACACACACACACACACGTGTGTACACACACACACACACGTGTGTACACACACACACACACGTGTGTACACACACACACACACGTGTGTACACACACACACGTGTGTACACACACACACACGTGTGTACACACACACACGGTGTACACACACACGTGTGTACACACACACACGTGTGTACACACACACACACACGTGTGTACACACACACACACGTGTGTACACACACACACACACGTGTGTACACACACACACACGTGTGTACACACACACACACACACGTGTGTACACACACACACACACGTGTGTACACACACACACACACGTGTGTACACACACACACACACGTGTGTACACACACACACACACGTGTGTACACACACACACACACGTGTGTACACACACACACACACGTGTGTACACACACACACACACGTGTGTACACACACACACACACACGTGTGTACACACACACACACACGTGTGTACACACACACACACACGTGTGTACACACACACACACACGTGTGTACACACACACACACACGTGTGTACACACACACACACACACGTGTGTACACACACACACACGTGTGTACACACACACACACACGTGTGTACACACACACACACGTGTGTACACACACACACACACGTGTGTACACACACACACACACGTGTGTACACACACACACACACACGTGTGTACATACACACACACACGGTGTACACACACACACACACGTGTGTACACACACACACACGTGTGTACACACACACACACGTGTGTACACACACACACGACACACACACACACACACACGTGTGTACACACACACACGTGTACACACACACACACACGTGTGTACACACACACACAACACACACGTGTGTGTACACACACACACACACACACACGTGTGTACACACACACGACACACACACACGTGTGTACACACACACACACACACACGTGTGTACACACACACACACGTGTGTACACACACACACACGTGTGTACACACACACACACACGTGTGTACACACACACACACACGTGTGTACACACACACACACACGTGTGTACACACACACACACACGTGTGTACACACACACACACACACACACGTGTGTACACACACACAAACGTGTGTACACACACACACACACACACACACACACGTGTGTACACACACACACACACACACACGTGTGTACACACACACACACACACACACACACGTGTGTACACACACACACGTGTGTACACACACACACACACGTGTGTACACACACACACGTGTGTACACACACACACACACACACGTGTGTACACACACACACGTGTGTACACACACACACACACACACGTGTGTACACACACACACGTGTGTACACACACACACACACACGTGTGTACACACACACACGTGTGTACACACACACACACACACACACGTGTGTACACACACACACGTGTGTACACACACACACACACACACACGTGTGTACACACACACACGTGTGTACACACACACACACACACACGTGTGTACACACACACACGTGTGTACACACACACACACACACACACGTGTGTACACACACACACGTGTGTACACACACACACACACACACACGTGTGTACACACACACACGTGTGTACACACACACACACACACACGTGTGTACACACACACACGTGTGTACACACACACACACACACACGTGTGTACACACACACACGTGTGTACACACACACACACGTGTGTACACACACACACACGTGTGTACACACACACACGTGTGTACACACACACACACGTGTGTACACACACACACACACGTGTGTACACACACACACACGTGTGTACACACACACACACGTGTGTACACACACACACGTGTGTACACACACACACACACACACACGTGTGTACACACACACACGTGTGTACACACACACACACACACACACGTGTGTACACACACACACGTGTGTACACACACACACGTGTGTACACACACACACGTGTGTACACACACACACACACACACGTGTGTACACACACACACGTGTGTACACACACACACGTGTGTACACACACACACACACACACACGTGTGTACACACACACACGTGTGTACACACACACACACACACACACGTGTGTACACACACACACGTGTGTACACACACACACACACACACGTGTGTACACACACACACGTGTGTACACACACACACACACACACACGTGTGTAGTGTGTACACACACACACACACACACACGTGTGTACACACACACACGTGTGTACACACACACACACGTGTGTACACACACACACACACACACACACGTGTGTACACACACACACACGTGTGTACACACACACACACACACACACGTGTGTACACACACACACACACACACACGTGTGTACACACACACACACACACACACGTGTGTACACACACACACACGCACACACGTGTGTACACACACACACACGCACACACGTGTGTACACACACACACACACACACGTGTGTACACACACACACACGTGTGTACACACACACACACACACACGTGTGTACACACACACACACACACACGTGTGTACACACACACACACACACACGTGTGTACACACACACACACACACACGTGTGTACACACACACACACACACACACGTGTGTACACACACACACACACACGTGTGTACACACACACACACACACACACGTGTGTACACACACACACACACACACGTGTGTACACACACACACACACACACACGTGTGTACACACACACACGTGTGTACACACACGTGTGTACACACACACACACACGTGTGTACACACACGTGTGTACACACACACACGTGTGTACACACACACACACACACACGTGTGTACACACACACACACACACACGTGTGTACACACACACACACACACGTGTGTACACACACACACACACACACGTGTGTACACACACACACGTGTGTACACACACACACACACACGTGTGTACACACACACACGTGTGTACACACGTGTGTACACACACACACACACACACGTGTGTACACACACACACGTGTGTACACACGTGTGTACACACACACACACACACACGTGTGTACACACACACACACACACACGGTGTACACACACACACACGTGTGTACACACACACACGTGTGTACACACACACACGTGTGTACACACACACACGTGTGTACACACACACACACGTGTGTACACACACACACGTGTGTACACACACACACGTGTGTACACACACACACACACGTGTGTACACACACACACACACGTGTGTACACACACACACACACACACACACACGTGTGTACACACACACACACACGTGTGTACACACACACACACACACACACGTGTGTACACACACACACACACACACACGTGTGTACACACACACACACACACACACACGTGTGTACACACACACACACACACACACACGTGTGTACACACACACACACACACACGTGTGTACACACACACACACACACACACGTGTGTACACACACACACACACACACGTGTGTACACACACACACACACACACGTGTGTACACACACACACACACACACACGTGTGTACACACACACACACACACACACGTGTGTACACACACACACACAGACACACACACACACACGTGTGTACACACACACACACACACACACGTGTGTACACACACACACACACACACACACGTGTGTACACACACACACACACACACACACGTGTGTACACACACACACACACACACACGTGTGTACACACACACACACACACACGTGTGTACACACACACACACACACACACGTGTGTACACACACACACACACACACGTGTGTACACACACACACACGTGTGTACACACACACACACACACACGTGTGTACACACACACACACACGTGTGTACACACACACACACACACACGTGTGTACACACACACACACGTGTGTACACACACACACACACACACGTGTGTACACACACACACACGTGTGTACACACACACACACACACACGTGTGTACACACACACACACGTGTGTACACACACACACACGTGTGTACACACACACACACACACGTGTGTACACACACACACACACACACACACACACGTGTGTACACACACACACACACGTGTGTACACACACACACACACGTGTGTACACACACACACACACGTGTGTACACACACACACACACACACACACGTGTGTACACACACACACACACGTGTGTACACACACACACACACACACACGTGTGTACACACACACACACACACACACGTGTGTACACACACACACACACACACACGTGTGTACACACACACACACACGTGTGTACACACACACACACACACGTGTGTACACACACACACACACACGTGTGTACACACACACACACACACGTGTGTACACACACACACACACACGTGTGTACACACACACACACACACACGTGTGTACACACACACACACACACGTGTGTACACACACACACACACACACGTGTGTACACACACACACACACGTGTGTACACACACACACACACACACGTGTGTACACACACACACACACACACGTGTGTACACACACACACACACACACGTGTGTACACACACACACACACACACGTGTGTACACACACACACACACACGTGTGTACACACACACACACACACGTGTGTACACACACACACACACACGTGTGTACACACACACACACACACGTGTGTACACACACACACACACACACACGTGTGTACACACACACACACACACACACGTGTGTACACACACACACACACACACGTGTGTACACACACACACACACACGTGTGTACACACACACACACACACACACGTGTGTACACACACACACACACACACACACGTGTGTACACACACACACACACACACGTGTGTACACACACACACACACACACACGTGTGTACACACACACACACACACACACGTGTGTACACACACACACACACACACGTGTGTACACACACACACACACACACGTGTGTACACACACACACACACACACACGTGTGTACACACACACACACGTTTGTACACACACACACACGTGTGTACACACACACACACGTGTGTACACACACACACACGTGTGTACACACACACACACGTGTGTACACACACACACACGTGTGTACACACACACACACACGTGTGTACACACACACACACGTGTGTACACACACACACACGTGTGTACACACACACACACGTGTGTACACACACACACACGTGTGTACACACACACACACGTGTGTACACACACACACACGTGTGTACACACACACACACGTGTGTACACACACACACACGTGTGTACACACACACACACGTGTGTACACACACACACACGTGTGTACACACACACACACGTGTGTACACACACACACACGTGTGTACACACACACACACGTGTGTACACACACACACACGTGTGTACACACACACACACGTGTGTACACACACACACACGTGTGTACACACACACACACGTGTGTACACACACACACACGTGTGTACACACACACACGTGTGTACACACACACACGTGTGTACACACACACACACACACACGTGTGTACACACACACACACACACACGTGTGTACACACACACACACACACACGTGTGTACACACACACACACACACACGTGTGTACACACACACACACACACACGTGTGTACACACACACACACACGTGTGTACACACACACACACACACACGTGTGTACACACACACACGTGTGTACACACACACACGTGTGTACACACACACACACACACGTGTGTACACACACACACACACGTGTGTACACACACACACGTGTGTACACACACACACGTGTGTACACACACACACGTGTGTACACACACACGTGTGTACACACACACGTGTGTACACACACACACACACACACGTGTGTACACACACACACACACACACACGTGTGTACACACACACACACACACACACGTGTGTACACACACACACACACACACACACACGTGTGTACACACACACGTGTGTACACACACACACACACACACACACGTGTGTACACACACACACACACACACACACGTGTGTGTACACACACACACACACACACACGTGTGTACACACACACACACACACACACACACGTGTGTACACACACACACACACACACACACACACACACACACGTGTGTACACACACACACACGTGTGTACACACACACACACACACGTGTGTACACACACACACACACACGTGTGTACACACACACACACACACGTGTGTACACACACACACACACACGTGTGTACACACACACACACACGTGTGTACACACACACACACACGTGCGTGTACACACACACACACACGCGCGTGTACACACACACACACGCGCGTGTACACACACACACACACGCGCGTGTACACACACACACACACGCGCGTGTACACACACGCGCGTGTACACACACACGTGTGTACACACACACACACACGTGTGTACACACACACACACACACGTGTGTACACACACACACACACGTGTGTACACACACACACACGTACACGTGTGTACACACACACACACACACACACACACGCACACGTGTGTACACACACACACACACACACACACGTGTGTACACACACACACACGTGTGTACACACACACACACGTGTGTACACACACACACACGTGTGTACACACACACACACGTGTGTACACACACACACACGTGTGTACACACACACACACGTGTGTACACACACACACACGTGTGTACACACACACACACGTGTGTACACACACACACACGTGTGTACACACACACACACGTGTGTACACACACACACACGTGTGTACACACACACACACGTGTGTACACACACACACACGTGTGTACACACACACACACGTGTGTACACACACACACACGTGTGTACACACACACACACGTGTGTACACACACACACACGTGTGTACACACACACACACGTGTGTACACACACACACACGTGTGTACACACACACACACGTGTGTACACACACACACACGTGTGTACACACACACACACGTGTGTACACACACACACACGTGTGTACACACACACACACGTGTGTACACACACACACACGTGTGTACACACACACACACGTGTGTACACACACACACACGTGTGTACACACACACACACGTGTGTACACACACACACACGTGTGTACACACACACACACGTGTGTACACACACACACACGTGTGTACACACACACACACGTGTGTACACACACACACACGTGTGTACACACACACACACGTGTGTACACACACACACACGTGTGTACACACACACACACGTGTGTACACACACACAC